>NC_143018.1:140231225-140423725 GCF_055824585.1 Amblyomma mixtum | reverse complement strand
GAAAGAATGAAAGAAAGAAAGGAAGGAACGAAGGAAGGAACGAACGAAGGAACGAAGGAAGGAACGAACGAAGGAACGAAGGAAGGAAGGAAGATAAGAGCGTCCGCTTTGAAACCGGGCGGTGACAGGTGCCACCATTCCGGGCTTTTTACCATCATTTTTGTTTAAATGTTCTGTATATTGTTATTCTGGTCATCATGGCTTCATGTAGGCGCGTAGGCCTGCACCACCTTCAGCTTGACCTCTTATTAAGCCTAATTACGATAGCTGACACTCTCTCGTTAATACTGTAAAACTCCTCGATGTTGCCAGCTATATCCTGATTAATGAGGGATCCCACACCTAGTAGTAGTAGTAAAAGACTTTTAAAGTAAAAGACTTTTAAAGTAAAGTTCTCGCCTATCTGCTAATCCACGATAGCACAGTACATTCCCGTCTTTTAGTACTGTATACGCCTCATCTGTCCTCCTAACCTCACTAAGCCCTATGACATCCCATTTAATACCGGTGCTAGGCTAGCCTCACTTGATAAAGTTCTTGCGTTAAACGTTGCCAGGTTCAGTTTCCAAAGGCGGCCTGTCCGGAGCCAGAGATTCTTAGCACCCTCCGCTGCATCACAGATCTGACCGCCGCCTTGGTCAGTTGCTCCGCAGACGCTGGGGACTGAGGGCCGGGGGTTAATTGGTAGGTTCATAGAAGGTTGTGGCCAAGTACTACACCAGGGTGGCCAAATCCTGTTCTGGGGAGGAAGTGCGTTGTCGGTTCTGGTCACCGATCAGGCCGCACTCCAAGCCTGGTTATGCAATTCCATCGACACGCGGAGTTTTTTTTTTAATACGGTGGAGAATGGCGTGGCACCGGGATTCAAACCCCGGTCCTCTTGCACGCGAGGCGGATGCTCTACCTCTACGCCATCGCTGCATCACCTCTTCTATGAGGATGTGGAATCGGCAATGACCAAAGTAAAATAACAGTACCCTGTACTGATGGGCGACGTTAATGCAAAGGTAGGTAAAAAGCAGGCTGGAGACAAGGCGGTAGGTGACTATGGCATAGGTTCTAGGAACAGTAGGGGGAGAGTTATTAGCAGAGTTCGCAGATAGAAATAATTTACGGATTATGAATGCCTTCTTCCGCAAACGAGCAAACAGGAAGTGGACGTGGAAGAGCCCCAATGGTGAGACTAAAAATGAAATAGACTTCAGACTGTGTGCACACCCTGGCATCGTAGAGGATGTGCAGGTCCTCGGTAAGGTCCGTTGTAGCGACCACAGAATGGTAAGGTCTCGTGCTAGCTTAGATTTGAAGAGGGAACGGAAGAAACTGGAGAAGCGAAAGGCTATTATTAACGAGTTAGCATTAAGAGGGAAGGTAGAGGAATTCAGAATGTCGCTGCAAAACAGATTTTCCGCTTTAACTGAAGAAGACGACCGTAGTTTTGAAACAATGAATGATAATCTTACAGCTATCGTTAGAGTGCGCCACACAAGTAGGCGGTAGGATGGTTCGAGAGGATACCAGCAAGCTATCGCAGGAGACTAAAGATCTGATTAAGAAACGCCAAAGCACGAGGACGTCTACTCCACAGACAGGATAGAACTAGCAGAGCTATCGGAGTTAATAAATAAGCTCAAGGTAGCCGACATAAGAAAGTTTAACATGGAGAAAATCGAGCATGCTCTAAGGAACGGAGGTAGCCTAAAATCAGTGAGGAGAAAACTGGGCATAGGTAAAAACCAGATGTATGCTCTAAAAGACAAACAGGGAAATGCCATCAGCAATATGGATAAGATAGCTGAATTAGCCGAAGAGTTCTACACAAATCTATACAGTAGCGAATGTAATCATCAAGTTACTGACGGAGGCAGTCGAGCACAGCAATGGGACATCCTGCCAGTAACGAAGGAAGAAGTAAAGAAAGCCTTAGGAGCAATGCAAAGAGGGAAAGCAGCTGGTGAGGATCAGGTAACAGCAGATTTGTTGAAGGATGGAGGAGAGATTGTGCTACAAAAACTACCCACCCTGTACACGCAATGCCTTGTGACTTTAGAAGAGCAAGTTGCTGGGCTAGTTGGTGCTGTTGCATCGTGTTCGTGTTCGTCTGTTCGTCTTTCCTTTTTTCTTGTGTCCCGTCCTTTGCGCTGCTCCACCACGATGCCTTGTGACCTCGAGAGTACCAGAAGCTTGGAAGAACGCTAACATTATCTTAATTCATAAGAAAGGAGACATGAAGGACTTGAAGAATTACAGACCAATCAGCTTATTGTCCGTTGCCTACAAGGTATTTACTAAGGTAATCGCTAATAGAAAGACAACCTTGGACTTTAGTCAACCAAATGATCAGGCAGGCTTTCGTAAAGGATACTCGACAATAGACCACATTCACACTTTCAATCAGGTGATAGAAAAATGCGCCGAATATAACCAACCCCTTTATATAGCCTTCATTGATTACGAGAAAGTATTTGACTCAGTGGAAACCTCAGCTGTCATGTAGGCATTGCGGAATCAGGGTGTAGAAAAGTGTTATGTGAAAATATTCGAAGATATTTATAACGATTGCACAGCTACTATAGTTCTCCATAAAGTCAGCAATAAAATTCCAATACGGAAAGGTGTCAGGCAGGGAGACACGATCTCGCCAATGCTCTTCACACTCTGCTTACAGGAGGTATTCCGGGGACTGGAATGGGAACAGTTGGGGATAAGAGTTAATGGAGAATACCAGAGTAATTTGCGATTCGCTGAGGACATTGCCTTGCTAAGCAACTCAGGACAAGAACTGCAAAGCATGATCAATGAATTAGACAGGCAGAGCAGAACGGTGGGGCTAAAAATTAACATGCAGAAAACCAAAGTAATATTCAAGAGTCCAGCAAGAGAACTGCAGTTCGGAATTGATGACGCGGTGCTGGAAGTAGTAAGAGAATATGTCTATTTAGGGCAGGTAGTGACAGCTGATCTGAATAATGAGAAGGGAATAACTAGAAGAATAATAATGGGGTGGAGCGCATATGGCAGGTTCTCTCAAATCATGAATGGCAGTTTACCAATATCCCTCAAGAGAAGACTATACAACAGCTGTATCCTACCGGCAATCACCTATGGGGCAGAAACGTGGAGGCTAACAAAGAAGGTTCAGCTTAGGAACAACGCAGCGAGCTATGGAAGGGAAAATGATAGGTGTAACGTTAAGAGATCGGAAGAGGGCGGAGTAGGTGAGGGAACAGACGCGGGTTAATAACATCTTAGTTGAAATCAAGAGGAAGAAATGGGCTTGGTCAGGGCACATAATGCGAAGGCAAGACAACCGCTGTTCCTTAAGGGTAACGGAGTGGATACCAAGAGAAAGCAAACGTAGGAGGGGACGGCAGAAAGTTAGGTGGGCGGATGAGATTAAAAAGTTTGCGGGGATACAGTGGCGGCAACTGACAAATGACAGGGTTAATTGTGGAGACATGGGAGAGGTCTTTGCCCTGCAGTGGGTGTAGTCAGGCTGATGATGATGATGATATTGTTATTCAAGTTCGTCGTTTTCTTTCAGTACGTTTTCCTACACTGCTAACCTTAAATCACTACTCTCATTTTGCGCCACCAATCTTCCTATCGCTTTTTGCTAACTTCCACTGCAGATTTATTTACATGGCCATTGTTATCTTTAAACCCTCGGGCCTCCGGAAGAGTGACTGTGCGTGCATCGACATCCAGATGGATACCATCACATTTGATTATGAGGTGTTCAATTCTTTCCACAGATCTGCCACACGCTGCACATGTGTCATCTTCTTTGTTAAATTTTTTTGTAGCTGCGCGTTCTAAGACACCCTGACCTAGCTTCAAAAAGTAGTGCACTGCCTCTTTGGTTATCATAGAAAAATTCTTTCCTGATCTGCCTTTGCCGGTATCGATATAGTTCTACTCTATGTTTCTTTTCCATTGAATTCATCGAATTTTTTACTTCCCCGTTTTTAACCTGTCGTTTAATGCTCTTTCTTTCTCCGTCCTCATGACCGGCGGCAACGGTGCGGCGCCATCTGTTGGAGTGCAGCTGAAGCGGTTGGTAGGAAACGTCTTGGTAGCCGCACCGCCACGAGCATACGCGACGAGCCGAGTTGGGCTCCAGTAGTGTTGCTTTCGCAATAAAAGAGCCCCAGTGCGAGTTTGTGAAAGCATTTAAAACTTCACCTGATGTAGAGGAGTAGGTGAAGGGTCTTTTTTTTATAAGCACTAAAAAGTCCTCCACATATCTAAAAACCTTTAAAACCTGCCCGTCATAAACTATCTATTTCAAAATCGAATTCCTACTAGAATTCTTAAGCATTGTGGGTTGATATTTTTATTGCTTCATTGCAATTTTACCTAAGTTCAACTTTTTCGCATTTTGAGAACCTGCCTTTTTTTGTAGTGCAACGGCGTGTTCATGGGGTTATGCGTGGCCTCTATCTTTTGCGACATTTTCTTAGCAAAAGTTGATCCATTTTAGATAGATATTTTTATGGGGTGGGTATTAAAGTTTTTTAGATATGTGGACGATTTCTTAGTTCTTTTAAGAAAGCAGACTTCCTTCACTTACCCCTCTACGGTAGGTGACGTTCCAAACGCTTTTGACAAACATGGTATCTGGCTCTCTTTCAACCATGATCTACCCAACAGTAATGTTTTACAGTTTTCAGACTTAAAACTAGCCTTCCATGAAAGACACGTCTGATGATGCTGTTACCCGCGTGCAAAAAAAAAGAATCTTTTGCTTACGATTCTGTTGCACTCCGAGACTGTAAGAGCGTTAGCCTCACGCTGCTTAGAATCTTCTCTGAAAATATTGTGCCCACATCAGTTGCAAGCCAGCTTCCAAAATCAGATCAGCGGGCTTTCGGCGGCTGGGTTCTACTGCTCTGTGTTGACCGCGAGAGCCTCCTTCAAAAGCATAAGCGTGGAATGTGGAGATACCGGAGGGGATAGTCGGATGCCACAAAAGCCGCTGGTTGTGCCTTAGTCACACAAAACCTCGCACAATTTGCCGAAAGTGTCCAAGAGGCATGGCTCGAAGGTGGTTTTTTCTGCTCCTAACAAGCTCGGAAAATTGTGCCCCCGAATCTGAAACTTAAGAGAGCGGGGTGGCCAGATAAAGCACGACACTCCGTTTACCAAGTGTTCCGTATAGGAGTGGTCTACTCCATCTCCTTAACGTGTGGAACGTTTTATGTGTGCCAGACTATGTGTGCCGTTTTATGTGTGGCCGCTGCATTAAAAAGCGATTGTGGGACCATGCCCGAAGTTCATCAGAATTGCACACAGGATAAGTGCGCAGATTTCGTTGCACAAGTAGTGAATTAAGTCTGAGGCGAGGTGCGCTTAAATGACTTAAATGAGACGAAGATTCTTAGCAAGAGCACAGGTAAAACGACATGCGTTAGTCTGGAGGTGTTTCACATAAAGAAATTTGGCAGTAGGTGCGCCAGCACCCCATCATTATCTCTTATAAAAGCGTTAGCTCTTATTAAATGCGTTTCTCGATTCCTTGGGGTCTGCTACCACCTCCACTCGGCGTCGAAGTACGAAGAATTCAAGATAGCGGCCCCATAGTAAATTGATATAGCGGCCCACTGGGTGAGGTGCGTTTCCAGACTCAGCGCAGAAGCTCATGGGAAAGTCGTCTGCTGCCGCTACTTCCGGTTCCAAATCTCTCCCCCTGCTCGCTTGTTTCATGGTAGTCGCTGTTTTAATTCGCTTCTTACTCTAGTGTATTTCCACCGCAACACCACTGATTGTATTGCATCATCGCAAGACCAAATCGACGTCGACTCTGTTCTGCTTTGCAGCCTGTTTTCTCTTGAAGTACAACCAAAATAATGTAAATGGCAGGAGTCTTTCTATGCGTATGCAATGCGATGTGTGTGTTGAGACGCGCTGTGCGCACAGTTGCATGCATGGATAGTCTGCTATAGCCCACTGGCAGCTTTTATATGCTGTGAGGAAAATACATGTATCGTTTGCTAAACTGTGCAAGCTCAGCCCTTCGTTGCCTTCGCAGTGCAGCGAGAAAAAAACTAATATATAATGGCCAACGCGTTAAACTATTTGAGCCGCACGCATAACCGACTGCCGTGCATATGCAGAACAACAATCCTATACTGGCATATTATAACCACGAAGAAACACTCGTACCTTTCGTTATTTTCATTTTCCGCGCTCTGGACGCGTTCATACGCAGCACGCGCTGATCTTACGGTGATGCTGTGCAATACGCAATGTCACAGCACAAATGGAGTAGCAAATAAACGATGCACGAATGCAGGGCAGTTGCCATGCAGGAGGCAGCGCGTGGGAGAAATTTGGAACCTGAAGTAGGTGGCAGACCATTTTCCCATGGTTTGCATTCACTTCAGAAACGCACCTCAGCTATTAGTGTTTGATTGGTAACGTCATTACTATATCAAATTGGTGATTGCTGAAGTCACTGAATTTGTGACGTCATAATTAATTAGTCACATGATTATGTTTAATCGATTTTAGCTCAGCAATTAATGAGGCATCATAAACGAATTATATATTTGGATTAGAATATCGAAATGGTTATCGGTGACGCCACTGAGTTAGTGACGTCATAATTCACTAGTCACATGATTATGTTTAATAGCTTTTAGCTCAGTAATTAATGAGGTATCTTAAACGAATTAGATATTTGGAATCCTCTATATAGGTAGAAAGGTTAGACATCAAAATGAACTAATGGAGTTAATATTTAGTTATGGTCATTAACCGACAGCGTCCTGATCTAACTAATGATTATTTGTAACGGGCTCGATGAGTAGGACATGTTGGACACCAATATTGTCTATTTAGGTTAATATTTACTTATGCTTAGCCTTAACATGGCGACCATGTCGTCAGCACTCGGCAGCTCACAATTTCATACCTCATGGCAACCGGGCACCTACCGCCTTGAGGTAAGGAAAAATGGCCCTCCAAATATTCGAAAATCTTTTTGAGCCCAAATTGGTCAAAAATATCCGATCTCAAGCCGGTAGGCACCCGCTCGCCGTAATGTATAGAAAAGTAGCTTCATCTCGTGGCATTACACCACGTGGACGATAGATGGCAGTACCGAACAGCTATCGCTCGCCACTTCAACGTCTTCCAGACGCTGGCGGCATTTTTTGCCTCCGAAATCAAAATTTTGGACGCAGCTTTCATCTAACTGGTGTTCTTTTTTGTGCTTTTTTGGCTGCTTCCTTGCATCTGCGTACCTCGATGGTCTTCTTTTTTCACTGTTCTTTTCTACCCTGCTTTCCCCTTGAACCGTCACGTTATATTAGGTACCTGCTGGGTTCAACAAATTTTTGTTCTTAGTTAGCGCCTGTCTCATCTTCGTTCTTTCTTGTGGTCTGACTTGTTTGGCGCTATTTTTTCCCAATTTGCATGGTGTCACTTTCATTGAGCCCTCCGCGTCTGTTGAAGATTCGGCGGATCAAGTGTGCCACCGGTGCAAATTTCTTCTGGAGCACCTGAAAAATGTAGGTCGCTCGGCCTTTAGATTGTAGATACAGGCCTAGCCCCCGCATTTTGTCCACTCTAGGGATGGGAGTGATTTCTTAGTGGAGGCCGATATCAAAGTCGACTACATGGTCCTCGAATGCGTGTGTATAACGAGCAGTTCCCACTTCTCAGGAGCGCGCGGAAGCCCGCTGTCAGTCACGTAATTTTGTGTTTTTGTGTCCCCTCTATGGCTTCTTGACGGATATCTTTGGTGTGGCCGTCCGAGCATGCTGTCAGCCATGTCCTGATGCTGTCGGCGTTAAGGACGCGGTGTACATCAGGAATTCCGGAGAGCAGGGGCGGAAGGCCTGCCATCGCACATTGAACAACGTCGGCGAGAGCACCAAGCCCTGTGTTGCGCCTCGACATGTGAGGCGGACTGGTTCGCGCGAGCGCACTTCTGCGATACCCAGGGAAGCGGCTAAACCTGAGAGGAAGGCCGGACCCTGAAGACGCTATTAGGGAAGAAGGCGTTAGTTTCTAAGCGCGGGTGGAGCCGGTTTACACGATGTGTTCCATCAGTTTTTTAATGCACGACGCCACGGATATGGGACAAAGGTTTTGGAAGGCCCGAGGCTTACCTGGTTTAGCAATTAGGTTGATGTCAGAGTGGCGCCATTCTTGAGGGAGTATGCCGGTTCCTCCACGTTCCATAATAGCAAAACTAATGGGGCACTTAAGTCTGTATACGTGCTGTGAATTCTAAAGCAGTGTACACTACTGCTGTTTCTAGTGCTGCGTTTGTGCGTTTGTGTAACTTAGTTCGCATTGGCCTCCAAACCGCACACCATTCGGAGCTCGGTGGGTTAATGCCCATTTATGCTGAATTGGTCATTTTCTCCTTAACAAAGATAGGTGGCAGCGAGTCCTTGGACCACTACCATAGCAGTGGCGCAGCGGTTAAGCGTAGAGCCACTGCACAGGCAGGTGGCTGTTCCTGTCACAGCGACCCGTAGGCTTTGTGCGATCCACTTTACGCTTTCCGTGCAACTTCTCGCACAGATGGCACAATGCTCCGTTTATCGTAAGCGAGCTCCTCCTATTGGCTGCAGCTTGTGCGGCTGCCCTCCGAACGTAACCGTGCTTACAAAATTTCTACCCAGTAAACGAATTACCGAGTAACTCGAGTGAGCTAGGGTAAGTGTCCACACTTCCTGCTCACAGTTACTGAGCCATCATGAAGGGAGCGGGAGAAAGTTAGGTCGGTTGAAAGTTAACCCTGGCACAGGCCAGCGTTATCTAGAGAGTATGGGAAAGGCTTTTTTCCTGCAGTGGACGTAGGCTGCTGCTGCTGATGATGAAAGTTCTGGAGGATCTTGAACGCAATGCCAACCGTGAAAATGCGTGAGGATGCAGGTTGTCTGCTATGGTGTCTAGTGAGGCACAAATGCTCTTCTTGTGATTTTCCCGCCAAAACATCGGTTTGAGCCGGTTCCATTGCCCTTATATGATTTGTTGCACTCATCCCCTTCTAGAGTGTTCGAGTTGTTTCCATTTAATTGCAGTGTGGGATTACACTAATGCAACCTGCTAATCCACCTCAATAATTTTTAGGGTGGGCCTATTTCCAAAATTTTACAGGCCCTTCGAAGTTTTCGGGGATGGTAAATTTCCAAATTTTAGCGGTCCTCAGATTTTAAAATTAGGCGATGCCCTATGATTTTCCCCATGGTGCCCACGGGCTGGTGATGGCGCCATAACCATCTGAGCCAATCAGGAAATTTCGTGAGAGAGAAGCCGAAAGCTCTTTGTGAGAAGACAACCTAAGTGCTACCGCACTGAAAACGAAACACCGGTAAAAAGGTATTTTTAACGATTGCCCTCGCTAGTTTCAATCTATGGTGTGAAAATAAGATGTTTCGTTTTTAAACCCAGTTTCATAAGCGCCTTATGTATTTTGCCGCCAAACAAACGTTACCACGAAAAACACGCAGTGTTCGATTATTAGCAAGAAAGAAAATTGTATAGCATTGTCCTCATATTTCTTTTAAAAGTCACCAATTTAACTTAGTGGCAGCTCCATTGCCTGCGCTTGTTCTCCTTGTATAACGTGGGAAGGGCAAACGGCAATGTGTGGATCTAACTGCTCAAACTCTACAAAGGCATCACCAGCGTTGGGACTAAACAAAAATAGGCATACTGATACACTCGGGTCCTCCTCGCCAGTTGAAATACTTACGCTGTGCTCTGGATTTCTGGAAGAGAAGATTTCAGTTTTCATCAGTTTTATGATGGAAACATGGTCATTAAAACGGTTTGCAAAAAAAAGAAACAAATGTGGCAGAAAAGTGAAGCTGGGCATTTAGAGTGGCTACCGGTGCACGTTATAGACCATAATTAAGAAATAAAATGAAGCGAATACGCACAAAAAAAGCCTGAACTCATGTAGCATTAAGCTGACACTTTCGCTTATCCTACATCTTTCCGTATCAGCCTTACTTTCATTTATTTTAAGAACTGAGCTGGCTTATCCGCTCGGAATATACCTAGCGCGTGGCACACCACCGCTCCTTGTAATCCTGAGCTCGGAAAACGTGTGGCGAGAATCCTCTGGCAGAAGCCACCACTCGCAACAAACCAATGTCCGTGTGCTCATTGCGCCTAGGCATAGCTCGTGGCGTGTCCATGAATGTTGCGTTCCTCATCGATAGTGCTTTTTAACATGGCGCAGCCTAGACAAAGGTGCCGAATCTTGCCACATTGTGGCAACATAACTGAGGGTTTCGTCCGTTGAGGTTTTTCATACAATATACAGTCGATTTCATTCCCTTCGACTGATGTCAGGAAACGTCGCTCTTTTTGCTACATTAAGATGACTTTTGGTGCGTGACATAAGTAAAACTGTTGAAATTTTAGCTTTTCTTAGAAGTGTTTGTACAGACCTCAATGAACTCAGTGTGGATGGAAACAAACGTACCGTGCAAATTGAAAGTGCAGTCGCGTGTGCTTTTCCAGTCTTCACATGCTTCTCCTCTAAGCACTGCTGACGTGCAGCTCGCCAACCATTACAAATACACGCCATGCTCTGCGGCAGCGGGGGCGTAGTAATACTTCGAGCTAGAGCGGTCTCTGCGTTAAAACCAGCTGCCTCCCCCGCCTCAGGCGCCAAACAGGAAACAGCCTTTCAGAAGCTCAGAAGCTCGGCAAATCAGAAGCTCAAGGGGCATGCTGCTAATCCGTGCACGGGACACCTGAGCAGTGCCAGTGGAAGTCCTAAGCGGAGCAGTGTGAGGGCTTGAGTTCTCCGTTCGTGATGCAAGGCAAGCCCCGACTCGCAGGCCGAAGTGATCCCTGCGGGCTGGGTTCTCCTGTCCAGCGAGTTAAGCGTAAGCTACTTGCCGATGGATGGCCACTCACCTTCGAACGCTTCCGTTACCTGGGACAGCATCTTCTTCTTCTATACGAGGCGGTCGCCAGCAGAAAGTTGTGATGATGATGAAAATGAACGTAGCGGTGATGAAACTGTGCAGTGCCGTCATGCGCCAAATCGGGTTGACGAAAGACCTTCATGATGTAAAAAATAGCGCACAGGGAACACACGGGACGGAAAGTAAACGACGCAGACAAGCGCTAACTTGCAACTGAGGTTTATTGCTGACGCGCGCAATATAAGGCAGTCACTTTAAAAACATAAAACAAAAACAAAAACAACCACAAACAGTCCCTCCTGGAAAGACCAAGTCAGAGGAAAAAATTGAAATTGAAGCATCAGGCGCCACTCATCGCTGTGGAAGATCAGTTAAAAAAACCGTTATCAAAAAAGGAATTCAATGCAACGCTGAGGCTAAAAAATCGATTTCACAGTCTGCCAAGTGAACAGAGGGCTCACTGATACGTGTATCAGTGAGCCCTCTGTTCACTTGGCAGACTGTGAAATCGATTTTTTAGCCTCAGCGTTGCATTGAATTCCTTTTTTGATAACGGTTTTTTTAACTGATCTTCCACAGCGATGAGTGGCGCCTGATGCTTCAATTTCAATTTTTTCCTCTGACTTGGTCTTTCCAGGAGGGACTGTTTGTGGTTGTTTTTGTTTTTGTTTTATGTTTTTAAAGTGACTACCTTATATTGCGCGCGTCAGCAATAAACCTCAGTTGCGAGTTAGCGCTTGTCTGCGTCGTTTACTTTCCGTCCCGTGTGTTCCCTGTGCGCTATTTTTTACATCATGAACGTTATCCAACTTGTCCAACTTTCCGCTTTGTTGACGAAAGACGAAGCAAACTGCACTGGTTTTTCTCAAGAAAAATAAAAACGTTCACGGCAGTCGGTCATGACGGGGAAGATGTGTCCGTCAGGTGGATCCATTCTTGACCCTTTGCGCCTCCTCCAATTAAATGTCAACGTGTCCACGCACCTGAACGCATAAGTTCCACGACGGACGACGGAAAGACTCAGTATATATTCAAAACTCAATAGGAAATTACAGGCGTATAGCTCATCGCATAGAAACCACTCAAAATCAGTGTGGTACCGGGAGCTTGTGCACAGAGAAACGCGTATTCTCTGGGTGACAAAAAAAAGGAGAAGGGAATAGTCGAAATGAACTGTCACAGACGTCTATCAGCCTAGTAAGCAAGGGGTGGTGACCAGCGGTGGCGATGTAAAAAAAAAATTCCGACGATTACGGTACTTCGTAGTGCGAAATTTGAGCGCAGCTCATCAGTTGTTTCAGCTTTTCGATAGATTGAGGCAAAGAATTAGATAGAGCAAGACATGTATGTACAATTGCAAACACCTTGTTGTTTTACACACATATTCCTTCTTCAAGAAACACTGCACTAACAGTTCTTGATTGTAATGAAGGAAGCTTTGTGGATGGAGAAATAGATGGATATATGGCCGTTCGCCGTTCGCCACACGCAGTGGCGAACGGCGGTGCCTGTGCTTTTCGGCTTGGGCGTGATGGCACCGGGAGCGCGCGCTGCCCCGGATCTGGTTACGAGGGACAACGGCGACGCTGTGAAACACAGGAATGGGCGCCAAAGAGCTGCGCTATAAAAGTGCCGGGGAAGCATTGCTGCATGTAGAAGATACTCACTATTTTCTTTCCTGAATTTCTGGCTGAGGACTGGGTGCCCTGATCTTTTCCTTACGATGCCTCGCGAGTTATTCTACTCGCCACAACCCTGATTCTGCATTCATGTATTAACGCTCGGCCCTCAGTCCCCAGCTGATAGTGAGCAACTCACCAAGGTGGCGGTCAGACCTCTGAAGAAGTTTCCACGGATGGTATGCAAGTAGCTGGCCGAGGCCAGGGTTAATTGGAGAGATATGAAAAAGCATTTGTCCCACAGGGAACGAAGTCCGGCTGCTAATAAGTATGATATTGATAGTGTTACGCGTTTCTGAGCCAATTCCATTCGTTTAACTGCCTAAAAAAATGCGATTCTGCAAGATCCTACACAGCGGCTTGGTCTCTCCGAGGACGCCTAATAAACGCACCCCTACAATTGGTGCAGGTACAGGGTACACCAGGCCAAATCTTTAACTGGCTTGGGTGATGCATTGATAAATGCACCTTGTAACAGGTTGTTTTTGGCTAAACCGCTTGTGGACAGGACCAAGCATGGTGCATGAATGACGCTTTATTCAAGAAGGCGAGTGGTTATATAGGCAAGCGGTTAGATAACAGAAATGGGGGCGGCTTCTGTCCGGCTAGGAGCGTGTCCATGACTTCCACTACGTCACATCTCCCCTCTCCTTTTTTTTTATCGTCGAAACATGCAGAGTTTCAGAACTCAGGCGCTGTATCTTTGTGGTGGTTGGCGCTTCCGTTCACTCCTGCGGAGTTGTGTAGATTCGGATGTCCCTGTGGTGTCTTGGGCTCGCACAGCTGGCAGCGGCGCGGGTGTCTCGTGGTCTGGAGACGAGGGAGGAGGAGCCGGATTGAGGTGTTCTCTTGTGCGCTGAAACTGTTGACCCTCTTCCGTTTTGATGATGTAGGCACGAGGAGTCTCAGCCCGCTGTACGACCGTGACAGGGGACCATGATCTTGAGGGCACGTTGTACATAGTTGCGGTCGAACCATTGCGAAGCTCTGGAAGAGGCCGTGTACCCCTGTTGTAGAAGCAGCGTTGCTTGCTCCTGATGTCTTCTAGCCTTCGTCGCACGGTCTTGGGTGGCACTGTTTGTGGCTGTAGGTGGCTGGTTGGTACAGGAAGCAACGTTCTTGTCTGTCGGCCCATGAGCCTCTGCACCGGGACTTCAGAGAAGAGTCCCGAGGTGAATTTCGGCACTCAAGCAATGCGGCACAATATTCAGTGCTGCCGAAACGGAACCGTCTTAACAGCTTCTTAGCTTCCTGCACTGCTCTGTCTGCCATTCCATTCGAGCGGGAATAGTACGGACTAGACCGGACGTGTTGCAGGCCAATCTTATCGGCGTAATCCTTGAACTGTGTGGCTACTGAAGGGTGGTCCGTTGTCTGTGCAAAGTCGCCTTGGGAAGCCATGTGTTGCGAAGATGTCACTGCATGCTGCAATAACCTTGTTAGCTGACGGCGCTTGCAGAAGCCTGATTTCAAAAAAGAAAGAGTAGAAGTCAACAACAATTAAGTATTCGGCACCGTCGTGATGACAGATATCAGCTCCTACTGACTCCCAGGGCAGAGTTGGTATCTCGTGACTTAAAAGCGGTAGTCGCGCATTTCTTGATTTGTACTTTTGGCATGTTTGACAGCGTTGAGCTACTTCCTCAATATCGCTGTTTATACTTGGCCAGAAGACAACGGTTCAGGCGCGTGCCTTCATTTTTTTCTGCTCCTGTGTGCGCAGCATGAAGAGAAGCCAGTACCTCACTGCGCAGTCTGGCAGGAATGAAAGGCGATTGCTCGGGAACACAAGGCCGGATTCAGTATGCAGCTCGTCGTCGAAGCTCCAGTAGCTGCATAGCTCGGGAGTGATGTCAGCCTTGTCAATGGGCCACGCTGTGCTTGCATACTGGCGAAGTTTCACCATGCTTGGGTCACGGTCCGTCTCCCGCAGAACTTGCTCCAGGCGCCTGTCTGAAGACTGAAGACAAGCGATAGTGTTAACGTGGAAATGCGCGCACTGTTCTACGAGGTGTGCTTCATTAGGAAAACGTGACAACGCGTCAGCGATGAACAGTTGTTTTCCCGGAGTGTGCTTGACATTTATATGGTATTTTTGTAGGTTTAGAAGCATACGCTGCAGGCGAAGAGGGCACTGGCATAATGGCTTGTTGAAAATCATTTCTAGCGGCTTGTGATCAGATTCCACAATGACTTCTGGCTGTCCAAAAATGTAGTCTGAATTTTTCACAGCCGTGGACGATTGCTAGCATCTCTTTCTCTATCTGCGCGTACCTTTGCTGCGCTTCTGTCAGCGAGCGAGATGAGTAAGCTAACGGGTGTCCATCCTGCATTATCACAGCGCTGATTCCATGTTGGCTGACGTCTACAGATAGGGTGATTGGTTTGCCCTTCTGGTAATATGCCAATATGGGAGCCGTTGCTAGTGCTTCGCGCAGTGCTTCAAAGCTCTTTTGATGTCTGTCTTCCCAAACCCATGCGGCATTCTTTTTCAAAAGTTCTCGGAGCGATGCTGTGAGCGTTGACATATTAGGAATGAAGCGGGAAACGAAGTTCACCATACCCAAGAATGTCTGTAGCTCTTCCCGGTTGCAAGGGGCTTGCACGTGGAAAATATCTTCCAGTCTTCCTGGATCCAGGCTGAACTCGTCGCGCGTCAACACGTGGCCTAGGTACTTGACGGATTCCTGCAAGAAATTACACTTCTTTTTGTTCAGTTTCAAGTTGTGCTCTTGACATCTTGTCAGCACATTGACAAGATTTGCGTCATGTTCTTCTTTAGTTCGACCCCAGACTAGAATGTCGTCCATTACGACTGCTGTGCCAGTGAGACCTTCTAGTACTTTGTGCATGGCGTGTTGAAATATTTCCGTAGCCAAAGAAATGCCGAAAGGCATATGTAGGAACCTCTAACGACCGTACGGAGTGCTCATTGTGCAAATTTTGGAGCTTTCCTCATCCAGTTTTATCTTCCAAAATCCCGTAGCGGCATCCAAAGTCGAAAAGTATTGTGCTCCACACAGAGACGGTGCAATGTCTTCTAGCGTTGGCATAGGGTAATGTTCCCTCAGCAGCGCTTTGTTCAAATCAGATGGATCGAGACATATGCGTACCTGGTCGTTCTTTATGACGGTAACCATGTGGATGGACCACTCGGTTGGTTCGGTCACCTTGGAAACTACTCCGGCTGCTTCCATGCGGTCCAGTTCCGCCTTTACTCTGTCCTCGACTGCGAACAGAATCCGGCGTGCTGCTTTTACCAATCGCCTAATCCGGAGAAGACGTCTTCATACGGCTTGACTACGTCGTACAGCTCTTGGTGCTCCAGTGAAGCAATTTGGCGAATCAAGCCTAGCTTCTCGGCAACTGAGCCGCTAAGAGTCACGGGTATGTCGTCTTCCATTACGAAGAATGTCGTTTCAAATGTTCCCTCGGGTCCGGTCACATGAAGGTGAACACATTTCGTTGCTTTTTTCTGAAAGCCAAAAAATGTGTTCAGCACGACAGCGCAGTTTTCGAGTTGCTTTTGAGTTATCTTCTGCAGCTGGCTGCGTGATATGACCGAGCAATTGGCTCCTGTATCAAGCTTGCAGGCAACGGGCTTTTCTTCTATTTTCACGATTGCAGTCCAACGGTGGTCGTTCTTGCTGCTTCGCGATAAAGTTTCCAACCAGAAATTATCTGTCTGTCCGTCTGAATTCGCTTCTAGTGACGCCACTTTTTGCTCTTGCATGCAGAGGTTAGCGCTCTTCTTTTTGCACGCAGCTGCAAAATGATTTCTTTTGTCACATTTTAAGCACGTGCGTCCCTTTGCAGGGCATGTTTCACTGTTGTGAACAGGAGCAAATTTGTTACAGCTACTTTTCATTTGGTGGACTGCATTGACCTCCACTTGACTGTTCTTGCTGGAGTGTATTTCTTCACTTTGCTCTTTGCCGTGTTCTCGAGCTCGACACATTTCAACAGTTTTGGCCAAGGAAGAATTTTCTGAAAGAAACGTTTCTTCTCTCTCATTCCCAGAATGATTCTGCTTCTTAGCATGCGTTCTTCCAGCTCGCCGAATTCACAGCTTTTTGCTAGTACACGCAGCTCCGTTAACCACTCGTTAAAATGTTCGTCTTCCTTCTGGTCACGCTTTCCAAATCGAAACTCGTGATAAGCTGGGTTTAGTGCTGGTTTGTAGAGCGCTTCAAACTTTCGCTTCAGTACAGCAATGTCGCTTTTATCCTCTCCAGCATCAAATACGAAAGTGCTGTACGTTTTGCGTGCGTCTTCTCCAATACTGATGAGAAAAGTGGCTGCCTGTACCTCTTTCGGTTGTTGGTCCAGGTAGGTTGAAGAAGAGAAGAGCTCGAACTCTTGCCTCCATGCTTTCCAGCTATGCCAGACATCTCCCGTTGTATCCAGGGCCTTCGGTGGTGGCAGCAGCGAAGTGACGGGGGCGGCAGGCTGGGCGCGGTGCTGCTCGGCGTCTGTCATGGCTCTGGTCCGATGCAGTTACCCGGGCCTCCAGGATTGCCGTGCTTCTGCCGTCGGTTACGTTGCCCGGTTGCGTTGCGCGATCGCTAACCGGCCACTTGTGACACCATGTGGACACGACGAAGCATGGTGCATGAAAGACGCTTTATTCAAGAAGGCGGGCGGTTATATAGGCAAGCGGTTAGATAACAGATATGGGGGCAGCTTCTGTCCGGCTAGGCGCGTGTGCATGACTTGCACTACGTCGCACCGCTAGCATGTTCATGCTGTAATGTGACGCGTGAGGTGGCATTTTCAGGTCTTTTTTTCACGTGATATTCGAGTGAAGTACTTGCATCCTTGGATAAACTTATTAGAAATCTGGATCGCCGGCATCTCCGAAGAGCCAAAACAAGCTGCATACGCAGCAATGATTCTGGTTCATACGGCCTCCCCCTCTGTAAACTACCACTCCTTTCATGGCGGACAAGTCGTTTACCCAGAGTAAACGCGAATGCGCCACCAGAACCACTGCTGCGTATTCCGCTTGTTTCGGCTCTTCGTAGTGGCAGACGATCAATATTTCTGATAACTTTGGTCTAAATAGCCAAATACTCCGCTCAAACATTATATGAGCAAAAAGGAACCAGGAAATGCCATCTAACGCGTCAAATTACAGCTTGAATATGCCAGTGGTATAGCCGAAAAGAGCCTTTTACAAGGTGCCTTTAGCGATGCAACACCCAGGCCAGTTAGATTTTGTCGGGTGTACATCCCCTACCAACCAGGAACTCCGGAGCCGTACGCTGCCCCCTGTTTCATCCATGCCAGTTGAGACTGCCCCAACACCGGCGGCCAGTTCAACCACAGTTCTTTGTTCTGGCGTCATCCGGTAGCGTGACCCGTCCCTCTTCAGTGGCGCCACCGACCAAGATGTTGACTGGCTGTCATCGTACGAGAGAGTGACTCCATCAAGCTCAGTAACGACATCTTTTACCTTACGGACTAGGCGAACCTCTGGTTTCGCAACCATGAGGCGGACCTACCTACTTGTACCGTATTTAAGAAGAGTTTTGCCGAAGTCTTCGGCTGCCCTGCGGTGCGCAAGCTCCGTGCCGAACAGCGCTTACGGGATCGCGCTCAACGTACCGACGAGACCTTCACAAGTTACATTGAGGACATCGTTGACCTCTGCAAACGTGTCAACGCCGCCATGCCAGAAGCGGACAAGATTCACCACATCCTTAAAGGCATTGCTGACGACGCATTTCAGATGCTTCTCGCGAAGAATTCTACCACTGTCAGTGAGGTCATTAAGCTTTTCCAGAGCTATGATGGGCTCCGCAAGCAGCACGCTTCTACGCGGCGCGCCGGTGTCTGCGGTGAGGCCCTCTCCACACTGGCCCTGGGCGGTGCTACTCCTGAGGACTCCCCTCTTTTCAACCAAATCAAAGCCTTCGTTCCTTAAGAGGTCGCTCGCCAGCTGTCCCTCATTTCACATTTTCAAGACCCCGCCCGCCATTCTACTGACTCGGTCCCGTCTTTGGCTGCTACCATATGCCATGTTGTGCAGGGCCAAGTCGCTTATCTGCTACAGTCGAGCAGGTGCTCCCACATGTGACAGCACCCCTGACGTGCGCCCAAGCGGCGGCCAGGCCACAACATCAGACGGCACCAGATTCCTACCAGACCCCCCTTCTTTCCGCCCACCGCCACCGTCTGAGCCCCCGTGTCGTGGTTCGTTCTCAAGAGCCCGCCCACATCCTACGAACCCTTTGCGTACTGCGGAAAACCGACCGATCGGCTACGCCTGTTGTCTGCCCGGCCATGCCGCTCGGCTTTGCCGTCAGCGTCTTCCACCTTTTCGACCTGATCTGCGCTCCTACCCGTACGATGCCGAATAAAACCTCGCAGAGAAGGCCGCCCGGTCACACTTTTTTTCCCCTGGTCGCCAAATTTACGCCACTAGCCGATCTCCTTCCCATCGACTCCGTTCCCCTTCTCCTATGCTGTGCCATTCTAGCTCCGCCCTTGAGGGAAACTAACAGTCGCAGTTACGTGGCAAGAACTGCGCTTGTTTCGAACTCCCCAAGTCCTCTTTGTCGCCCCGCTAATGTAATTGTATTGTTGGTTGAGTGCGCCGAGGTTCTCGCCTTCGTCGACACGGGCGCTCGGTATCGGTCATAAGTGAAGCTCCCTGCCGTCGACTCCGGAAAGTAAATACCCCACTTTCTGACTTTTCTCTTCGCACCGCCACATAACAGCGTATTCCCACTCAGCCACATGTACGGCCTGGGTCCTTATTGAAGGTGTTTTGTAGAGCATCGAGTTTATTGTGCTCTCTCACTGCTCACACGACATCATCCTTGGATGTGACTTCCTTTCGACTCATCGTGCCGTTATTCACTGCACTCGAGCAGGAATTGCCTTTTCACCACTGTGTGACGCCCCCTTGTGCAACGTACCTACTCAGTCTGCCAAACTTCTACTCGCAACTGATCCCGGCATTCCTCCATTTTCTGCAGCCCCTGTACCCCTCTCCTTGCAGGAATCACTCATTCGACGGTTTTCTTCACGCTTTCAAAAGCCGCTTCCCTCCATCTCTGCCTCCAATTTTCCTTTGCAGTTGTTACGTTCAACCATGGACAAAGTGCAATTCACGTCTCTAACCCATTTTCGTGCCCTTCAACAGTGCTCCGAGGTGAATGCCTCGGGCGTATTGAAGAACTTGATTCCTGCCTTCCCTGCCCTTTTCTTGATACCACCGCTTCCTTTGATATTGATGTGCTCAGCTATTGTGATGTTGCGACCGATACGCCACCCTCCGACGTCTTCCACCGTGCTATTGACGCTGACCTTCCACCCGCGCTACGTGATCAACTCGTCGCACTCCTCCAGGGCTTCAGTCTTCCTTCTATCTTCCTCAGACTGCCTTGGGCCGTACGTCTGTCGTTGCGCACACAATCGACACCGGTACACACGCTCCTATTCGCCAGCGCCCTGTCCTGTCCCGGCTTCTAAGCGCCGAGTCATTTCTGAACGCTTTGACGACATGCTCTGTCGGGGTGTCATACAGCCCTCCCATAGTCCCTGGGCGCCTCCGGTTGTGTTGGTAAGACAGAAGGATGGTTTCATCAGGTTCTGTGTTGATTACCACTGGCTCAACAACATCACGCGCCAGGACGTCTATCCTCTGCCATGCATCGATGACGCCGTGGACTGCTTGCAGGGAGCTGAGTATTTCTCCTCGCTGGATTTGAGGTCAGGCTACTGGCAGGTGCCTTCGTAACACCTGACGGCTAATATGAGTTCAAAGTAATGCCGTTTGGCCTTTGCAACACCCCGGCAACCTTGGAACGCCCGATGGACACTATCCTTAGTGGACTCAAGTGGGAGGGTTGTCTTTGCTATCTAGATCACATCGTCGTCTTTTCTGCGGAATTTTCTTCTCATCTCCTTCGACTGAAGAACTTCCTCACTTGTCATACTGACGCTGGGCTTCAGATGATTTTTAAAAAGTGCTGCTTTGATTACCGACAACTCACCATTTTAGGGCACGTAGTCTCTAAACACGGTATTCTTGCGGACCCTGCCAAACTTCGTGCAGTTGCCAAATTTCTGAAGCCAACCTCACTGAAGCAGCTCCCTTCCCTAGCTTCGTTGGCCTCTGCTTGTACTTTCGCCGCTCAATCTGAAATTTCGCCTCTGTCATCACCCCTCTGACCTAGCTACTCGCAGGGAGCTACAACCTCTCCGCTTGGACGCCGGCTTGCGATGACACCTTCGACACTTAGCGCCGCCTTTTGTTTTCGCCTTCTATGCGGCGCCACTTTGACCCGACGGCGCCTACTGAGACCCACACTGACGCCAGTGGTATTGGACTGGGTGCCGTTCTCACCCAACGCAAACCTGACTTCCGTGAGTATGTGATCCCCTACGCCAGTCGGACCTTGAGCAAAGCGGAGGCCAACTATTCTGTTACAGACCGACAATATTTGGCCATTATTTGGGCTGTTGGAAAATTTCGTCCCTATGTCTACGGCCGCCCGTTCTGTGTAGTCACGACCACCATATCCTGTGCAGGCTGGCTTCTCACAAGGACCCATCAGGCCGCCTAGCTCGCTGAGCTCTGCGGTTGCAGGAGTATGACATTCACGTGATTTACCGCTCTGGCCTCAAGCATACTGACGCGGACGCTCTTTCCCGCTCGCTGCTACCTATGCTTCATCGTCTGCCCCGGTGTCAGCTTACGACCTGTCCTCGCTTGCCACTGCCGACATGTCCACCGAGCAGCGGAAAGAACCTTGAATCGCCACTCTTTTAGACTTTCTTTTGAGTCCTGCGACTGATAATTCATCCTGTTCCCTCCTCCGTCAAGGCCGCCACTGAACGGTCTGGTCTGTCGTCGGAATTACCTGTTCGACGGACGCAAATGTCTCCTCGCCATCCCCCTCCATCCACGCACCGACATTTGGGCTGCTTTCAATGCGGACCCCCAGTGTGCACACGGCGGCGTTTTGAAAAGCTACGTGCGTCTGCGATTCTACTGGCGTGAAATATACCGCTTTGTTCGCCACTTTGTGCGGTCTTGCCCATCCTGACAACGGTGAAAAACTCATTACACCTCGCCTGCTTCATTGCAGCCATTGCCCTGTCATGTCCCCCCGTTTGACAAGGTTAGCATAGACCTCTACGCCCCCCCCCCCCCTCCCACTCCCGCTTGTCACCGCTGTATTATCGTGTCCGCACATCATCTCACACGTTGTGCTGAAACGTCTTCGTTACCGTCTGCGTCCGTCCGTGACGTCTCTTCCTTTCTTCTAAAGAATCCCACTCCTTGCCATGGCGCTCATCAAGAACTGCTGAGCGACCGTGGACGCCTATTCCTCTCTGACGCTCTTGAGGCCCTCCTCAAGGAATGCCGCATTATCCATCAATCCGCTTAGTTTTACCACCCTCACACGAATGGCCTGACAGAGCGTTTCAACCGAACCCTGAGTGGCATGCTGGCCATCTACATTAACATCAACCACTCCTACTGGGACCAGATCCCTTCATAATCTACGCGCACAACACTGCGGCCGTAACCACCACTGAATTCTTTCTTCTGTACGGCTTTCTTTCTTCTGTATGGCCGCGAGCCGCCCACCCTACCTCCCCCCTGCACGATGGATACTCTTCTTCGCTACCGGCCCGACATTTCCGAGTCCACGCCACTCTCCGACGCCGCCAGGTACGCCGATGAATGCTGTCAGCTTGCTCACTCGTTTAACACGCAGACATAGTGGCAGCAAGAACATGGCCGCGACAGTTACGATGCATCTACTTCCTATCCTGCCGACTCCCTTGTGTGGCTGTGGGTGCCTCCCACAACTCCCGGCCTCTCTCGGAAACTGCTGGCTCTGTATCATGGTTCCTACCGGGTTCTCAAGCAAACTTCTCTGCTCAATTTTGTCGTTGAGCCCGTTGCACCCGCTGCGGACTTGTATCGCCGTGGCCGCGAAACCGTCTACGTCAACCGACTGAAGGCGTACTACGACCCGTCTCTTCTTCCTTCCCCTTAAAGGGAGGCTGAAGCACTTTTTTAAAAATCCTGCTGGCAGCGGCGTCCTATAATTTTTTATGCGGTATAATGGAATATCGCATCCAAATAAAGCAAAAACAAGCGCGAATTGTCTTTTTAGCAGAAATATGTGGCCTGTGCCGCGGGGCACACCGTGCGGCTCGCCGCTGCCCGTGATTGGTCAAGAGGTCGTGACAACACTTTCAAGACTGGAGAAGCTGCCGATGCAGACCGGCGCTGCGTGGGAGTGCAGATCGCCACTTTTCATGGAGATGGTGGCGAGCTTTTCATGGCGAGCTTTTCGTGGTTTTCTAAAAGCCAATATAGCGACTATTTTTTACTGAACTCCAAAGAAAAGGATACTACAGTTCGTTCATTCCACGTATTACCTGAAACCAAAAAAGACAAGCGAAAAATTCTACGCCTTGCACAAGCATACGCTAGCGTGAAAGATGCGTATGCAGACCATGCGTAAAAGGTGCCAGTAAAACCTCGGCTCATATTCTCGGAAAGGAATGGGTGCGAAGAATACTCAAGTCAATTACCACCACTGGACGCCTCCTGGCTCGCCCGAAAGAGCGTCATCCTAAAGAAAAGGCCCAAAGCGCTGTGTACAAAAATCCTGTTCTCAGTACCCGGTGTTGTAGGTTGGGGCAAGAAAGTATTTCAAGGCAACGATGAAGCAGCACAAAGTTGATGTAAAATGAGCGAAGCGCAGTGGCTAAGCACTGCGAGGCATGTGACCACAGGATAGTGACGCACTCACTGTGCGCTGGAAACCAAGCCAAATACGCGCACAAGGCTGCTGCTTCACTCGTGGCGCGTACAGCAGATGCCAGAAAATATTAATCGCTCCCTCGGAAACGTTCGCCCTTCCTATATTTGCAGTTTAGTTTCAGTGAACTAGTGGCCAACTATATGTGTGTTTAAAAGTCAAGCTAGCTGCAACTCGTCTGCTGCCACAACTTCATCAAAAACCGAGTAAGGTTGCGGAACTTGGTCTTTTTTTGCAAAAACTTGGTTGGCATTCATTTCTCTCTTAAATTTGCATCCGAAATCAGACACACATCTGTCGAACGCGTTCATTTTACTCGCTTAGCTACGATTAAACGAGATGCCGCATATGAAGAGCTTCGATGCTTGCTGCTTTGCTTTATTGTGCTATGCTTTGCTTGCTTGCTTGCTTGCTTGCTTGCGTGCTTGGTTTCTTGCTTGTTTGTTGCTTTCTTACTTGCTTGTTTGATGGCCTGCTTTCTTGCTTGCTTGCTTGCTTGGACACGTCGAACCGAGTATAAAATCACTAACCGAGCCTTGCTTAGCACGCCTTAGGTGGTCTGGCCGCAACTAAGCTGAGGAGAACGACACATGTTGGAGCCTCTATAAGGTTTCTGCAGGGGCTAAGTGAGCACATTTCTACTTTTAGAAGAGGCGCTTCAGGACAATGGTAACACACGTCATGCGCGAGAAAATCGAAGGAACTGTGTTATGGTTAAGCCGTGCCTTTTTGAAAGAAATCACTACAGATCACACTAAAGCTCTGCATGCTGCCGCTCTGACGAAAGTTCTTCGAGCAGAGTACACTTGCTTTGGTCCGCTTGAACTCTCCCTCGTCACAGCATCGAGCGCATGCGCTTTGAGCTTATGATCTCGTGGAAAACAGTGGAAGACGACACAGTCGCGGCCATAGTTGTTCGTGGACCAGAACGGAGAGCAGTACCTCGTGTTGAACCTGACGCTCAAGGTCGGCTGACGCGCTTTGTACGTCACAACGCATGCAATACGAGGAACAATGCACGCAGCACGAGAAACTACGCTGGCTGAAAGTTCGCTCGGGTGCGTCGATGTTTCGCCGGATCCTCAACGTGACGTCACGTTGGCCATCATGGACGCGGTTTCCCCTCTGCTGTTCCCCGCTCGTGCGCTCGCGCGGAGCGCGGGATATTTAAACATCGCGCTTTCAATTGGTGATCGCGTCACTATTTTAGCCGAAATTGAAAAAAGTATCTTCGCAGACGTTATTAGCAATGACACTACTTGAGAACCATAGAAAGTTAGGTGATTCGAAAACCGCCTCAGTATCTCTTTAAGACAGCAGGCTGGCTCCTTTTGCACCGGGGGAAACTGTAGTGTGCCGACTGCGATGGGTTCCACTACTCTCATGCGCAGGCACTACGCCGCGCCTGACGACAACAAAGTTGCCCCCCCCCCCCCCCTCTCTTGGTGCTGCCTACGCCTGTCTACGCTGCAAGATCCTACACAGCTGCTCAGCCTCTCCGAGGACGCCTAATAAACGACCCCCTACATAAGTTTGAAATGAAAAGTAAGAGCTGTCTTCTGTTATTTTTGGCATTCCTTTGTGAAAGCACGATACCGTACGTCAATAGAAGCACAGAAAAATGGCTAATAAAAACAAGCATGAGAGGGTATGACAAGAAATGGCAAACAGAACGCTTCCACTCTTGCTAAATTTCTTCATTACACACTGTATTACTCTCGAAATATGTTTAAAAAATGATAAAATTGTGTTTTTGCGGAAAAAATACAAAGGCAGCAGGATGCGGTACCTACCACCGCACAAATACTTAAACAAAGAAAGGGCTGTCACGTGGAACAACACCAAACGGGGTCATATCCAAACCTAAAGACACCAAGCAGAATTCGCCCCAGACATTATTTTTTTATTTTTTTTTTATTTAGAACATACTGCAGGCCTACAGTAGGCCCAAGCAGGAGGGGCGAATACATAATATATGCAAAAAAGAACAGGTTTAGCAAAATTGAAAAATGTTAAATACAAGTTGTAACACAAAATACAGCAATAAATACAAGGCTCAGATGCAAAATACAAAAAGTAAACGTAGAAATAAATGGCTCTCAAATTAAATGCTATGAAGAAAACATAGAGTCAAAAGAATCAGCTCTGGTTAAGAGATCTGGCGGACACCTGTTCCACTCCTCAATGGTGCGTGGAAAAAATGAGTATTTAAAGGCGTTAATCCTAGCACTGTAAGGGGTTAATGATTGTGTATGATGATTTCGTGTTTGGCGCGTAGTGTTAGGTTTGAGGAAGGGGTCTGCATTCATAGACACTTTATGGTTTTTTAGTAAGAAAAGTAGTTTCAGTCTTTGAATTTTCCGCCGCAGCTGTAATGTTTCAATACCGTTTCAATTACGCACACAATTGTCCGTGGTGCCATGAAAAACCTACACCGTAACACATAACATGGACATGTCAAAAAGTCGACGTCGTTGCAGTTATACCAAACCCAAGTGCGGAGCAACGGGAGGATATTGTCACGTAGGGTTGACTGCAGTCCGGCGAACAGGAAAACAGCGAGAATGGCTTCTAAACGAAACTCTTTATTAGGGCTGAATAGCGACCGCAAAGAACAATCACTCGGCGGCGGCGTAGCAACAATCGTGCTCGGCGGTCGTCAAACAGAATGCCTGCCGCTCTCGGCCATCATCTTTTAAGGCAGAAGCCTTTAATGCCTCATCGTTGTAAGCTGGAGTTGATTGATTGATTGACTACTTTGGGGTATTCTTGGGAGAGGATACTGGTCCCGACGTATGTTGGCAAGTTAGTGGCATCACTCTTGGGGACCAGGGGAAGGGGTAGGGGGATGTAGGGAGGGGAGAGGGGAACTGGAGTTGTCGACAGATATGTCACGCTTTTCAATTGGTCGAAATTGTCGTGACGTCACAGTGCGGCAATTTCGCACGGGGCTAATTGTACTTTGGCTAGTAACCATGCAAGCCTTTAAAGAGATGGTGTAGTTATGCTCCAAATAAAATAAATAAATTATAGAATGGGGGTTTATAGAAGGCCCTGGGACCTCAGCAGCAGAGCGGCAACAGTCCGTGGTCAGCGAAAGCGAGCACACAGCACGCGCAGCGAGGGCAATGCCGCCGCTAAACAGAACGGTCTTCTTCGTCTTTACAATTGCCCCCGGGGTAAAGAGGAGCCAACTTGGCGACTTAGGGCGCAGGCAGGATGGCTGGGTCGTAGAATGGCTAGAGGCACTAGAGGTGAACAGTCTCGCAGTCCACGGCAGCGGCGATCAGAAGACGGGACGAGAGGTTCGGCTGTGTAATTAACTGGAGATGTACGCTCCAGGACATGGTATGGGTCATAGTATTTGGCAAGAGATTTTGACGACAGGCCCGGAGTATTTGTCGGAATTCAAAGCCACACAAGAGAGCCATCGGGGAAGTGTGGCGTTGTTTGACTGAGGTCGTGGCGGGATTTCTCTTTGTACTAGGTGTCAGTTGTGAGAGCACGGGCGATGCGGCGAGTCTTCGGCGTGCCGGGCGGCTTCAGATAGAGGTGTGTACTCGGAAGTGTCGGGTTGGTAAGGCAGAAGGGTGTCGATAGTAGCAGAAGGGTGACGGCCGTAAAGGAGAAAGAAAGGAGAGAAGCCAGTAGTGAACTGCGTTGCGGTATTGTGCGCAGAGGTTGCATACGGAAGCACAATTATTCTAGTTAGACTGGTTGAAAGAGGCGTGCATCAATAACATGTCCCCGAGGGTACGGTTAAAGCGCTCGGTGAGACCGTTGGTCTGCAGATGATATGCGGAGGTGGTGCGATGAATTAATTATATTGCACTTGTTGAGGGGCGCTTTCACAACATCGGATAAGAAGACGCGGCCTCTGTCGCTGAGCAATTAGAGAGGGGTGCCGTGACGAAGGATGAATTGGTTTAAAATAAACGAGGCAACGTCTGAGGCTGTGGCAGCCAGAAGGGCGGTGGTTTCGCAATACCTTGTCAAATGGTCAACCGCGACGATAGCCCAACGGTTGCCGGCTGAAGTGTTCGGAAGGGGGCCGTATAAATCAATGCCGACGCGGTCAAATGGGCGTGGCAGGGAAGGTAGCAGCTGCAATTCTTCAGCAGAATGATGAGGAGGTGGCTTGCGAGGTTAACAGCTAAGGCATGAGTGCACCTATTTGAGGATGAAGGTGTAAACCCCACGCCAATAATATTGAAGCGGGTAGACCGCCTTCGTGACGCCTGATGGCTTATACCAGTTTAAAGTCATGCCGTTCGGCCTCACGCCCCGGCTACCTTCGAACGAATGATGGACTCCCTTCTTCGCGGCTTTAAATGGTCCACTTGCCTCTGTTACCTTGACGATGTTGTGGTTTTCTCGCCTACTTTTGCCACGCACCTGGAGCGCCTCTCCCATATTCTGACAGTGTTTCGTAACGCCGGACTCCAGCTGAACTCATCGAAATGCAAGTTCGGTCGTCGCCAACTCACTATCCTCAGACACCTCGTTGACGCTTCTGGTGTACGCCCAGATCCCATCAAAATTCAAGCTGTGAAGGACTTTCCTCTTCCAAGGTCGTCGAAAGATGTGCGCAGCTTTGTCGGCTTGTGGTCGTATTTTCGCCGTTTGATCGAAGATTTCGCCGGCATCGCTCGTCCCCTCACCGATCTTCTGAAGAAGGACACACCCTTTACCTGGGGCCCTGCTCAAGAGAACTCATTTTCATCCCTCGTCCATTTGCTGACCACTCTGCCCATCTTAGCACATTTGGCCCGTCGTCTCCCACAGAGGTTCGCACCGACGCCTCCGGATATGGCATCGGCGCCGGGCTAGCCCAACGTCAACAGGGTGAAGATCGAGTCATCGCTTATGCCAGCCGCCTACTTTCAGCCGCAAAGCAAAATTACGCCATTACTGAGCGCGAGTGTTTTGCCCTTGTCTGGGCAGTAGCTAAATTCAGACCCTACCTGTTCGGCCGTTCATTCGCTGTTATCACTGATCACCACCCTCTCTGTTGGCTGTCTTCACTAAAAGATCCCACCGGTCGCCATGGTCGCTGGTCTTCGCGCCTCCAAGAATACTCTTACTCCGTCGTGTACAAGTCAGGGCGCCATCACCAGGACGCTGACTGTTTATCCCGATACCCTGTGGAACCACCTGACCTAGATGACGCTGAGACGCTGCCCTGCCTCTTAGCTATCTCTGATCTTGCCGATATTGTCAACGAACAGCGCCACGACTCATCTTTACGACCTATCTTTGATGGCATCCGTTCTGCAAACCGATCTCCTTCTCTGAACCTTTATGTGCTCCAGAACGGCATTTTGTATCGCCGAAACCTACGCTCCGATGGCCCTCCGCTCCTGCTCGTGATACTCCAACGTCTACGCTCTTCTGTCCTTGAAGAACTGCACGATCTGCCGACAGCCGGTCACCTTGGCGTGTCCCGCACGTACGCTCGGGTGCGGCATCGCTTCTTTTGGCCTGGTCTCTATCGTTCCGTCAAGCGTTACGTGGCCGCTTGCGACCTGTGTCAACGTCGGAAAAGGCCCTCCACTTTGCCTGCCGGTCTTCTGCAACCCATCGACATACCTCCGGATCCTTTTCACCGTCTTGGCCTCGACCTTCTTGGCCCTTTTCCGGCAACAAGTGGATCGCTGTCGCAACTGATTATACGACTCGGTACGCCATCACGCGTGCTTTGCCGTCCAGCTGCGCTACCGATGTCGCCGATTTTCTTCTGCAAGACGTCATCCTTCACCACGGCGCCCCTCGTTAACCTGCTCACCGACCGCGGTCGTTATTTTCTATCCAGAGTAGTTCACGACATTCTTCGTTCGTGTGACACGCAGCACCAGCTCGCGACAGCTTACCACCCACAAACCAATGGGCTTACGGAAAGGTTCAACCGCACGCTCACCGACATGTTAGTGATGTACGTATCGCCAGACCACCGAGATTGGGACGCAGCCTTGCCTTATGTGACATTTGCATATAACTCTTCCCTTCATGACAGAACAAGCTATTCTCCTTTCTACCTTTTGTTTGGTAGGCATCCCACCTTGCCTTTGGACACACTCATGCCGCCTTCTTCAGTCCCCACCACTGCTTACGCTCGGGACGCCATCTCCCAGGCCACGCTGGCGCGCCAAATAGCACGTAGTAGGCTCCAAGCCTCTAAACTTTCCCAGAAGTCAGCCTACGACCGCCGTCACCAGGCCGTCGAATATACCCCAGGATCACTCGTCCTTCTCTGGACGCCCTCTCGCAGCGTCGGTCTCTCCGAGAAGCTCCTTTCGCACTACCGTGGCCCTTACCGTGTCGTGCGCCGTGTTACCGACGTGAACTATGAAATTGCTCCCCTTGAAACCTCGCCATCGTCCTCTGGCGCCACCACCGACATCGTCCACGTCTGTCGCCTTAAACCTTATCACGACGCCCAAACGTCGCCGCCCTAACGCCGAGACGGCGTTTCAGCAGGCGGGGTTCCTGAAGCGGGTAGACGACGACGACAAAGAGCGATGGCACGAGTGGGGAGAGTAGAAGACGACAACGAAGTTCGGACTGTGTTCTCGGTGCCGCTCGCAGCTGTTCTTTGCTATTTGTAAATATTTGTAAATGTATTCTTTCCCGCAACAATATCGTAGCCGGATGCGAGCGTAGGTTTTGAACACTCCGACATGACCCCACTCCGGATCAGGCTTCCGAGCGAAGGTGACGGGGAATAACTAGCAACCACTTGCGGCCATCTGAACTGTAATTGCGGCGATAAAGGAGGTTATCACGAACTGAGAAATGGGAAGCATGGCTACAAAGAGCACCCGAAGGAGAAGCAGCGGTAGGGTTGGTGTGGAAGTCAAGAAGAGAAGAGATCCATGGGTCGGCAGGCTGCGCCGAAGGCATGGCGCTGATGTGAAGCATCTGTGCGGAGGCGTCTAAGGTTGAAAGGCTGGAAGTATTAGCTGGAAGTGGGCAGCGCGATAGAGCATCGGCGTCTTGCTGTTTGCAGCCAGTACGATACACGACGCGGATATCGTATTCCTGTAGGCGAAGGGCCCGCCTAGCGAGGCTACCGGATGGGTCCTTCAGAGACGAAAGCCAGCATAGCGCGTGGCGGTCGGCCACGAATTCAAACGGGCGGCCGTAGAGGTAGGGGCCGAACTTGGTAAGGGCGCGAACTATATCCAGACACTCTTTTTCAGTGATCGAGGAATTAGATTCAGCCTTTGAGATCGTGAGGCTGCCATAGGCAACGACGTATTTGACGAAGCCAGATTTGCGTTGTGCGAGTACGGCACCGAGTCTTACCCTGCTGGCGTCATTATGGACCTCGGTAGGTGCGGTCGGGTCGAAATGGCGCAGTATCGGTGGGGCGTTGAAGATACGGCGCAGGGAATCTAAGGCGTCGTCACACACTTGGGACCATCGTGAAAGATCGGAACTGCCGGACAGAAGTTGTGTCAAAGGTGCAGCAATTGGGCAAAAGTTGCGTGTAAACCTACGGAAGTAGGAGCACAGACCTAGGAAGCTGCGCAGTTCTTTGATAGAAGTAGGTCGAGGGAACTCAGCCACAGCACGAAGTTTAGCCGGGTCCGGACGGACGCCCTCGTTGGAAACAACGTGCCCTAAAATGGCGAGCGGCAAAATGGCACTTCATTAAGTTGAGCTGGGGGCCGGCTCCAGAGAGGCAGGTCGAAACATGCTTCAGGGGGGAGAGGTGAATGCAAAAGTCAGGCAAAAACACGACGATGTCGTCGAGGTAACAGTGGCAGGTCTTCCATTTGAGTCCACGCAGAATGATATCCATCATCCTCTCAAACTTGGCGGGAGCATTGCAAAGGCCGAAAGGCATCACAGTAAATTCATATAGGCCGTCAGGTTTTACAAAAGTTGCCTTGGGGTGATCGGCTTCTTCCATGGGTACCTGCCGGTACCCGGAACGTAAATCTAAAGAGGAAAATATTTCGGCACATTGCAAGCAGTCTAGCGCGTCGTCGATGCGTGGCAGGGGATAGACGTCCTTCCGCGTAATCTTGTTAAGGCGGCGGTAGTCTACAGAGAAAAGGATGGAGCTGTCTTTTTTTTTACTAGTGCAACTGGCGAAACCCAAGGACTGCTTGAGGGTTTAATCACGCCGCTCTTGAGCATTTGATCGACTTGATCTTCAATAACTTGGTGCTCGGGTGCCGACACACGATAGGGGCGCTGCCGTAGAGGAGCGTGGGCACCCGTGTCGATGCGATATGTGAGAGTCGGCGTTTGGCCCAGTGACGTGTGACGGCAGTCGAAAGTGGCGCCGGACTGGTGGAGCAAGTGGAGAAGCCCCGTGCGCTGCGGCGGAGGAAGTTCTGCGTCGATGAACCAGAGAAATAGTTCTGTAGAGGAAGGAGTGGGTGTAGAAGATGGTGGGTTAAGCGCAGCGAGACTGATGTGCGGTGATCCGGCATTCTCCTCACGGGTTAGAAAAGACGCGATTGGTTGGACACTGCCGACACATTTGCCACGGCGCAAAGCACTAGGGCAGGAAAACGGGTCACATACACACAGTACGGAAAGGCCAGCAGAAATAGTCAGTACGGCGTAAGGCAGGGGAAGACACTTACGGTGGAGAAAAGTATTGGCTGCCGTGAAAAGCACAGTGTCATCACGGAGAGGGTCACAAGAGAGGCGCACAAGTACGGAAGAGCATGGAGGCAGGGCGATGTCTTCGGCGACGAGGGCATTAATACATGGCGACGAGAGAGCAGCGTCCGGCTCCTAATAAATAAATAAAACGGAGTAGGAAATTGGTCGAGAGGGGGAACCGAACCAGGGTCTCCAGAGTGCGAGACGAGCGCCATAACTACTCCGCCATGTCAATTTTATAGGTTTTTAGCTTTTTTTCTCCCTTTCATGGTATTTATTTGCATGGATGTGTACAGAAATTCTCTAAGAAGGGGTGAAGATCGGATGGATCCGGTAGAACATAAACGTAATTCGGTTGACACACGGTAGAAAAACAACAACTTTATTCTAACGTTTCGACCAGGGTCTGGCCTTCGTCAGAGTGAACTCTGACGAAGGCCAGACCCTGGTCGAAACGTTAGAATAAAGTTATTTTTCTACCGTGTGTCAACCGAATTACGTTTATTTATATATATATATATATATATATATATAAGTAAAGAGTTGAAGTACACTTCTTAAAGAAACATTTATTTACCGACGGTTTCGGACGGTGGACCGTCCTTCATCAGGGTAAGGTTACCCTGATGAAGGACGGTCCACCGTCCGAAACCGTCGGTAAATAAATGTTTCTTTAAGAAGTGTACTTCAACTCTTTACTTATGTTGTTAGCAGTCGAGCAAGTTTTTTCATCGTAATATATATATATATATATATATATATATATATATATATATAGCAAACAAGGGAAGGGGTATGAAGGGCTCGTTATAAATATGAGAGAGAAGCCAACAGCCACAGACACCAAGGGACACAGGGGATATTTTTTAGTTTATTTATTTATTTATTTTGTGGTGCTGACCACAAAATAAATAAATAAATTTTAAAAAATCCCCTGTGCCCCTTGGTGTCTGGGGCTGTTGGCTTATCTCTCATATATATATATATATATATATATATATATATATATATATATATACGTGGGTGGCGCTGATGAACACTCTCAAGGTTAGGTTACTTGTAAACATAAATACCCCCGAAAGCAGAAGATTTGACAGCCGTGGCCGTAGCTCAGAGGTAGAGCACCGGACGCGTAATTCGGAGGTCGTCGGTTCTGATCCCACCGGCGGCATGTGGTTGTTTTGTCTTCTACTTTTCTAATCAATTAGCGTTAAGCGATAACATATTTAGTAATATTATAAATTGATCAACACCACATATAAATAAATAAATTAAAAAAAAGTCCCCTGTTGCCCTTGGTTTCTGTGGCTGTTGGCTTCTCTCATATATATATATATATATATATATATAGAAGAAGGGGTCACAACATTGCAATTATCTTCATTTAATACCGACAGTTTCGAACGGAGGACCGTCCTTCCTCAGGGAAGGACGGTCCTCCGTTTGAAACTGTCGGTATTAAATGAAGATAATTGCAATGTTGTGACCCCTTCTGCTACAAGTATTCCTGGCCCATTGAACGACAAGACCTGCTGCAACTACTATATATATATATATATATATATATATATATATATATATATATATATATATATATATATATAGTATTCCCTTCGTCAGGGCCTGCCCTGACGAAGGGAATACCATTCCCGATACTGTTGGCAAAATAAACGTTAAAAGAACAGTCGCGTTTGTCGTAATACTGTACCTAAACTAGTAAACTGGGCCATTGGAACCCCTACTGAATACTATATATATATATGTATGTATACATACATACATATATATATATATATATATATATATATATATATATATATATATATATATATATATATATATATATATATATATATATATATATATATATATATATATATATATATATATATATATATATATATATATATATATATATATATATATATATATATATATATCAGGGATAACAAAATCTTCAAGGCAACTGATTAAAAATATAATAAGTTGGGGAAGTCACATTGAAAAACTTAACAGATTTATTCAACGTTTCGACCAGGGACTGGTCTTTTTCAAGAATGATCATACAGTGCATGGAAGGGTCTTCTTATAGCAGTGTACATGGCACACGCAGGGCTTGAAAAAGAAAAATGAGCCCTGTGTGTGCCATGTACACTGCTATAAGAAGACCCTTCCATGCACTGTATGATCATTCTTCAAAAAGACCAGTCCCTGGTCGAAACGTTGAATAAATCTGTTAAGTTTTTCAATGTGACTTCCCCAACTTATTATATATATATATATATATATATATATATATATATATATATATATGAAAGAAGCCAACAGCCACAGAAACCAAGGGGCACAGGGGATTTTTTTTTAAAATTAATTTATTATTTTGTGGGGTTGATCAATTTAGAATATTACTGAACATGTCATCGCTTAAAGCCAATTGATTAGAAAAGCAGAAGAAAAAACAACCACCGCCGCAGGTGGGATCCGAACACCGGCGGCGGTGGTTGTTTTTTCTTCTGCTTTTCTAATCAATTGGCTTTAAGCGATGACATGTTCAGTAATATTCTAAATTGATCAACACCACAAAATAAATAAATTAATTAAAAAAAATCCCCTGTGCCCCTTGGTTTCTGTGGCTGTTGGCTTCTTTCATATATATATATATATATATATATATATATATATATATATATATATATATATATATATATATATATATACATATTAGAACTAGAAGGCCGGTAAGGATATACAGCGCATCAGGAGAGGAAACCAATTCGGTAAAAAGTCCAAATCTTTGTAAACGTCCATTACCTGCAGCAACATTCGACTAAAATGAATTCGGGGTGAAACAACAGGTTCAACGTTGCAGCCTTGCATGCGCGTTTTCGAAAGGCTATGAAGTCCAATCAGAAGAATCATAACTTAGGGTTTCGAGTCAGGTTGGGAAAGAACAAGGTAGTGCGCACAATAGGAATTTAGGATAAAACCTTTCTGTAGCGTCCACTGCAGCACATCCCAAAACAAAATTGCGTCTTTGCAGCCTATAAAACAATTTTCAATTGTTTCAGGCATATCGCACAAGCGACAGTTTATAGAAGGCACAAAAATGTTTTTCCTGTCGAGTTCGTGTTGACAGGAGAGTTTCGGTGTGTAATTTATAGAAAAATATTTTAGTGGAAAGAGAAATTGGCCTTTTGCGCAGTCGCTTTCAAACATTACGACCCATGAGCCCAAAGTAGACAGAACGATACAGTGGGGGCGGGAAGGGCGTCGATATCAAATCCCTGTACAATTTTTTTGCGGGAAACAATATGAGTTCTCATTTGAAAACCGAACTGTCAAAAAACGCATGGAGGCATAAACTTCCTGCATAAGCCTAGTAAATGGGAGCGTTCAGTAAAATTGGAAGAAACTACTAACTTCGGAAGTAGAGCCATGAAGTTAACCTGCAAGAATGCTCTAATAATCGGATGGGAACAATCACGAAAAAAGAAGAAACGGGCAACCAACTGTCTCACATACAGGTGCACTGGGCCCAGTAATCCTGCACAAACAGACCTGAAAAGGTTATCACGCCGCATGGGCTCAAATTTGGAAGACCAAATAAACGTCGCAAATATATGATGGAAAAGCTTCATGTAATGTCTGGCCCAGTGAAGGATCTGGAGCACGTAATAAATTCTTGTTGCCAGAGAGGTGTTGCAAGCCCGGCTCGACATGTCAGCTCGATGGTTTGGAATGAACGAAGCGGCGTCTGGTGAATACAGTGAATACAATGCGTTCGGTGAGGCCGAATGTCGCGGCGAGCTGTGACCATGGCGAATATGTCAACCGTCAATGTGCAAAAAGTGAGATACATGGTCCAATGGAACGTTCTGTCCGCTAAGGCTGCGTAGCAGTGCCTTTCTCTCGCTGCAGAAAAGGTGGAGGCACTAGAATGAAGCCAAGCACACACCCATAGCAGTACAGCTGTCGCACAGAGGTCGCGTGATTGCGTCACCAGGTCACCGTGCTTATCTCATTAGAGGCCTTCGTTCTTCGGTGGCCATGTTTTGGTTGCTGGTGATGATTTTGTGTTCGCATTCCATGTGACCTTTAAATAAAGGAGGCTTTCGCGGATAACCTCAATTACAGGAAGAGCTGCCGTTTTTAGGGCGCCCATTTTTTCATGTTTCTGGAGTGGGTAACTTAATCGGCCGGTGTGTACGCTTCGCCCGCTTATTTCAGAAGTTGAAACCAGCAAGCAACGCTTTAGGTCTTGTGTGAAAATGCTGTTGCTCGCTTCAGTCGATTTCATTCTTTAGCGTGGCCAAAAGCTATGGCATAGCTAGACTTCATTTGACGTGCTGGCATATATACGACGTATCATACTGTGACATGTGAATGCAATGCAGAGAAACGAGTAATGACGCCGTCACATTCATCTCACGCTAAAGCGCAGCTGCTAGGAAGAGGCCGCCAGTACTGCTCCTCTATCATACCAGCTGCAAAACTCCGCTTCAAAACCTGACTCGTCCCTGTAGCCACTTCGCTGAGGCAAACAGATGGGAGCGCCAGCTAGGTGTGGCGGATGAAAACAGTCTCCTTCAGCCAGTGTTGTAGGTGTTACCGAAAACAAGTAACTAAATACGTTACTCGTTACGCTAAAGAAAAAAGAACGCGTTACCGCCCTACGTTAGCTACAAAAAAGGTAACGCGTTACCATTACCGTTACCGAAAAAAAGTATCGCAGTTTACTTTGCCGTTACTACATGGCCATAAATTTTAATCAGTGCGTCTTCGCTGTAACTGTAACCTATAACTCGTCTTCTCTGCAAGGCTTGTTTTCTAACCAAAAGATCTCATACCCTGACGACACGCTCATATTCCTCAAGCGAATGGAAACTCGGATGGTCGCACTCTGCATGCAACAGAGTCTAGGCAGGAAAAGGAGGGAGGCCGTCCTTAGTCACCGTGCTGTGGGGAGTGCGTTGTTCCTTGTTCTGGCTAGGGAAGAGGGGGGGGGGGGGGGGGATATGGCTATGATGGGAGAAAGTTGGAGCGACAGTGCTGTTCAGCAGAAAATTTTTAGAAAGTTTAGTGTGAGTTAGCTCACTACTGCCGGCACAGGAATTAACAAAGGCCCATTTCCTTTTTTCCTCTACTTCGGTGCTACAGCCAGTTGACTGCAATTCCCTTTTTTGTGCTGTACCACTGTACTCTTTCGACGGCTCTCTTGGGGCCATCTCGAAATAAAGAGGCGACATTCCTGAGTTTACTCAGAAGAGGGAACTTCTTCCCCAAAGAATGCGACAGTGTCGCCTGGGAACGAGACCTTTTGGCTGGAAAACAAGCTTACGGAGAAACTGACTTACAGATTTCTGCAAATGGTCTATTTGTGGGTCGGCAAGCGTCCACTCTTTAGATATTTGTGTATATGTGAGTGTTTTGGTGGTGAAGACAAGTGTGTTAATGCGTGTTCGTGCTTTTTTTTTTTTAGTTGAGTGCGTCGTCAAAAGCAGGTGTTTTCTGGCATGCATGCGAGCAGCAACAAGGGTCGTCGAGAGCACCCGTAGGTTTTGTTTATTTGCAACGTCATTTTCGGCGTTTTTTTTCTGAAATAGAGTCGCAGGGGGACAATTGACATAAAAAGTAACTAGTAACTTGACACCTCACGTTACCGGAAAATGTTAACGCAAGTACGTCACCCGTTCCAGTTCCGAAATGGTAACGAGTACATTACTAAGTTACTGAAGAAGTAACGCGTTACCGGTAACGCCGTTACTTGTAACGCGTTACCGACAACACTGCCTTCAGCCCAACGTTAACTTCACGAGCGGTTAAGTTTGATGCCTGTTCTAGCTTTTAACTTTCTTCTTCAAATATTATATCAACGAATTTCTGCAAGAGCCTCTCATCGGCTCAGTCTGTGGCCAGGAACCATCACGGTTATCAATTATTTCGTAATTTAGCAGCTTGTAAGTCGGTCACAGTTTACATTACTGCCCACAGGCGTCGCGACAATCAGTTAGACTCCTAATATGGGTACATAATGCCCGCTAGATTTCAATACATGGGCCGATCAAGAAATTGCTCTACTCGCATGATCAGATAGTTCTGTACACCTTAGGTTTCCAGATGCGCATCTCTCAACCTCCATTGTTAAGAAAAGTGTCAGAGCTACCAGAAGTTGCCTGGCAGGCTACTGCTCGGAAAGCTTCCTCTTGGGCGAGCTGGTTCGGGAACCGTACGCAGAAGCGTTCAGAAATAAGGCTGCTGCGTAGAGCACCGGGTAAGCATTTTATTGTCTACGATTACTTGACAGTTGTTTTGTAAGTGTGCCCAAAAACAATATTTAGCCTCCTTTTTTTTCGGAAAAAGCACTAGTAACGAAAAAATCTGAATGAAACCGAGCAGAATGTGTTTAGACAGGAGCCTAACTCCAGGGCAGGTTCGTTGTCCTTTCCTTTATTTTTTAATTTTGTACTTCGCACTTTCGACGCTTTTTCCTGAGTTGTAAACAACCAGCTTGGATCCCTAAGTATCCTGCTTATACATGCCCTGTGAACTGTGAAAAATTCCGTAAATGTTCTGCGTTGTGAATGTGCCGTCTACGCCGATAGTACCCAGGCGGGGGGGTTTCCTTCTCAGCCATGTAGTGGAGCCTTTACGGCACCGCTGAGTACCTGAAGGCCTAAAACGGTGGAGACAATGGGTCTCCTTTCCTTCGCGGAACCGACGTACCAGCGCTAACAGACAGGACAGAAGAGAAGGAGAGAGACACAAGCGCCTGTTAGCACTGTTACGTCGTATCCGTCAAGATGAACCAAACTGATAGGCTAGGCCTCTTGTGGAACTCACACAGATTGAGTACGTAAGGCGCGCCATAACAACATGGCCAAGAAGGAAACACTGTTCCTTCGGTACTTTAAGCAAAGTTGGCAACGGATGTATATTCCTGCGCTCTCTGTGTCAGCCTGGTTCCTGCGCGTTTAGGACAGCGCCGTAGTTTTCAGTTCCTTGTATAGAGAAACGTCGATCTGGGGCATAGGATGAGTCGGTGGCGTTGTTATCGCAGGCTGGGATGGATTGATTAAAACAACTTTTATTTTCTTCAGAAAAAGAGCGCCTCCTTTCCCGCCCCCGGCACGTACGACTGGGAAGACGGGGAGTAGTGCACCCGCGGATAAGAGGCTGGCAGGGAGCCCTTGGCTTGTTGCGGCCTATTCCGCCAGATGGGTGGTGCGTAACTGAATGGTAGGGTGCGTGCTTCCCAGCGGGGTGTGGCAGCTTTCACTCCTTACTGTACTTTGGCCCACCCCTGACGACTGTGGCTACTCCCAGGGTGCACAACACATATGCAGAATTGTTGGCGGCAGTGCGAGTTTCTTAGTTGTAAAGACTAAGTACGACCGAGACGGGCAGGGTCATCCATGTAAATTGAGACGGAAGCCCGACAGAGGGATCCAAATCAAAATTAGTAGGGAAAGCAGGAACGCCTTCGCAGTCCCCCCCCCCCCCCCCCTTCCTTCGCTACAAACATGCACCCAGCATTTAACGTACAATTTTAACGTAATATTAACGTACAAGGGCGAAACGAGCAGAAGCCCTACAACGAAGGTTCGAAAATATGGAAGCGAAGGCAGTCGCCTATGTCGATGCGGCGAGTGGCAGGACGGGGTACGGCGGTAGCCAAGATAGTCGACGGCCGAGGGGCGCCGGTATCTGCGGCATCCATCAGAGGCCGGCACATAGGGACATTGGGGGGGGGGGGGGGTGGGGGGGGGGGGGGGGGAAGTTGCCATAGGTTTCACTACCGTAGGAACCGAAGCCAAGGTCATTATTTGCGGCAGTAATACTGCCATCCAAAATATTGGAAACGGGAGGATATCGCCGAAAGCGCCCAAAATCCTCAGCGAAAGAGCACTGAATGGGAAAATTCTGTTAATTCTGACACCGTACGCTGCCGCCCCTGGTAACGGGGCGGCTCACAAGCTAGCCCGCGCTCTCTACTTCCGGGTAGCCGTCGAGGCCCCAGCACACGGCGAGCGTCTGCAAAATTACAGGGAAACCATTAACCGTTGTGCATTTTCACGTAGACTGGTAACCCCCCCCCCCCCCCCCCCAGATGTTGGCCTAAATTATAGAGAAGCTGTCCCGTGGAGGCGCCTCAAAACTAACAACTTCATGAACCCGCTCTGGGCGTTTCACGTGGTAGCAGAGCTTAGAAACAACGATCACTGCAAACACTGTGGGGCGAGAGGGACCCTCAAGCACATAATTTGGGACTGCTGGATGGGATGACTGGCGGCGAACAGTTGGATTGACACCCATGGAATGCTTCTCAACAAAAGTTTACGAGGTTGTTTTCTGATTTCACAGTGCATCTGTTATGCCCTCCCTTCGTGAAAAACAATCACGTTAAACCTAGAAACAATTTTCAATGTATGAACTACCATTTCCAATGAGATGTATTTCTAAAAAACCGTGTTACATGGGGGGCAGCGTGACCCATAGAAGCATATCTAAGTAATATATTCAGAGATATTCCTCTCGTTGCACAGAGTACATACTGTAGCGGCTTATTTTTAACATATGGCGAGTGCTTCGAGGAGGGTTGTGAGAATACGTTCCGTAATTTCGAAGCTGATTTTCTGACACACTACAATAAATTTTTACTGTGAAACCGGTCGTGCCCCGAGAAGGCGCTCTATCCGTTGGTTGTTTTCCCCAATTGGGTAAACTTCTCGTATAAGCTGACATTTCTGCCTCCCACCATAAATTCCCTCGCAAATCCTGCTGCTGAAGCAGTAGTAAGGTTAACAATGATGACAATTCTCAATGAGCAGAATAAATGCATTGCGCACCGTAGCAGACAGCTGGCACCATGACTGCACAGAATTGCACACATAGAGTGCGCTTGCTGACGCAAGAGTCCTCTGGAGTCGGAGGCAGTCGAGGGTATCGTCTGCGGCGCCATCTGCTACAGTGCGTGGTCCACCCTCGTGCGCTTACCATGGCGTTTGAAAACATTCAGAGCAATAGCTCTACTCCTATTATGAACCGCCTCCTGCGAGTTTCAGCCAATGACCTCTGGCTCTGCAATTTGACCCCTAAAGAGGAACATGTGTTTCTAGTCACGTGCGCCATGCTTGCCAGCTGCTACGGAGAGGAGTGGAGACGGCAGTAAGGTACTCCGCAGAGAGGAGGCGAAGGATAGCGGCGTCCCAGCAAATGCGCGCGCTACCGCGGAGAAAAGGAGGAAGGTAGTTGCCACACTGCATGCGCGCCCGGCAGCTCTTCTGGCTTGGAGACTAACCGGCCGCTGCTACGATTCAGGGAAATAATAAAGCATTATAGCGACAACCACCGCCTTTTTCCGGCCCCTGCAAAGGGGCTAAGTAAGGCGGAGGAGCGAACTCTAAGGCGCCTGCAAACAGGTACTCTACTCTGTCCTGCAATCAAAAAATATTACGATCCTAACACGGATGGGCGATGCCCTCACCGTGGGGAGACCTGGGTGAAACGGGCGAGAGACGGGGCCTTGTCATGCGGTGTCCCGGACTAGGGACGCCGACCATGTAGCGGGGCCACTCTGTGGCTCCCAAACTCTATATCATCAAATAAAAATTTTCACCACCACCACCGCCGCGGAGAGCTCGGGCAGAGGTGCCACGGCCAGTTTAAAAGCAATCCAGGGAGGTGGGATGGAGAACGGTGGGGTTAAAAATTAACACGCAGAAAACCAAAGTAATATTCAAGGCTAGAGAGGGAACAGCAGCTCGCAATTGGTAGCGAGGTGCTGGAAGTAGTGAGAGAATACGTCTACTTAGGGCAGGTAGTGACCGCTGATCTGGATCATGTGACTAGGGGAATAAGAATGGGGCGGAGCGTATATGGCAAGTTCTTCCAGATCATGAATGGCAGTTTGCCAATATCGCTCAAAAGAAAAGTCTAAAGCAGCTGTATCTTACCCGGTACTCACGTATGGGGCAGAAACATGGAGGCTAACAAAGAGAGATCAGCTTTAGTTAAGGACAACGCAGCGAGCTATGGAAATAAAATGATAGGTGCAACGTTAAGAGAACCGAAGCGGGTGGAGTGGGTGAGCGAACCAACGCGGGTTAATGACCTCCTAGTGGAAATAAAGAGGAAGAAGTGGGCTTGGGCAGGGCATATAATGCGAAGGCAAGATAACCGGTTGTCCCTATGGGTAACAGAGTGGATTCCAAGAGGAGGCAAACGTAGCAGGGGGCGGCAGAAAGTTAGGTGGGCCGATGAGATTAAGAAGTTTGCGGGGATACGGTGGCCGCAACTCGCAAAAGACAGAGTTAATTGGAGAGACATTGAAGAGGTCTTTGCCTTGCAGTGGGAGTAGTAATACTGATGATGATGATGATGATGATGATGCAGGGAGGTGGATGCGCACTCCGCCGCCTTTGACGCGTTGCGGTTAGGAGGAAAGGAGGCATCCCAGTTGAGTAGTGTACTCCCTCAGTGACGTCACACACCTTGACCGAGTGGAGCGGAAAAGCGTCTGCTGGTATCACATGCGCAGGGCATGAATGTGGGTTCTGCATAGAACACCGGTGCACTTTGATGCGTTCAACAGAACCCTGGTTGTGTTTGATATAAAGCCCGGTCGCCACAGCCAAAGCTGCCGGCCCGGCAACGTCATAATAAATTATTGAGACAACGGTTGTGCGTTATATGAGCGCAGATATCGCTCGACATTCCGTTCAGCAGCGTTTAAAACTTCGAAGTTTTTTTAGGTAACGCTGTCTAGAAAATGCAGTTTGAGCAATTATAGTGCCTTTCCTGGCTATGTTGACCATTCCGTGTCCGCAAAAGGTGTCGGCACCAGTTGCGGGGAACTATAAAAAGATATTGTCTAAACTTGGCTATCCTCGAAGGTGGTTGGTGGGAGAATGTCGAGCAATAAATTTGGTCCAAATGGGATCATTAGTGTGACGCATTTATTTTATTTCCGGTTCTTCGTCTTGAAGTTGAAGCCTGGCTTCTTTCAGTCTCACCGACTCCCTATCCATATCTACCGACGGCTCCACCGAACCGCCTTCTATGTATATACAGCTGCACCAACCCCCTCCTCCTACGGCTGATGTTCACAGCTGTTGCAAGAGATGGCGCAGTAATCGGCGGCCGCCAGCTTTGGCGGTTGCTATGCGACGGCTCAAGGTCACGGTGCGGCCATGGCGAAACTGGTGCCACGGCGAAACTACGAGACTTGCTGGTAATGTAGCTCTCGCTACAAAAATGTTTCGATCCCGAGTGACAAGAATAGAAAATGGTTGCTTGCTTCGGATTCATGCGGCCCCTACAGTCGAGCACACGGGTTCTAGAGCCCTTGCCAATGTTGGTAGCGGTCCTGGAACCGTTCGAGAACCCCTGATTTTATGCATGGGATGTAACTGCATTGAAGGTTTCATTCAGTATCACGGTTGCCACCATACCGTAATATTTTTTTCCTCAGGGCTCATATGGGAAATGTAAGGAAAACACGCGTTTGTGTACGTACTATGCGCACAGTGCACACCGAAAAGAGATTTCCATGGATTCTGTTTGACGGAATGCGGATCTTATGGAAATTATGCGGAAGCTATAAGAAACAAACAACATGGTGACCACTGCAGTGTGATGCACTGGAGAAATCGGAAGACATTTTTGCTGGCATTTCAGCAAGTTTTTTCGCAAGAAGTAGTCCTGTGCACTTAGCACGGAAACATTGGATGACGTCAGCAACTTTTTTTTGCATGTCATCGTTCTCTAACATCGGTACACATCTCTAACGCATTTTACCGTCGTACACACCGCAACGCGTTCTCTTCGTGCGCCTCCAACACGGTTGAACCAACGTCTATTCGTGGCATATGCCTTGCATTTCCGCCTAGCGCGCAGGGGGCCTCGGTTCGAACACCATTGTTGGGTAATTTCTTTTTTATAATGAGGTCACGTGAGAGGTACCACTTCCTGTGGACAAATTTTTCGGGCAACTTCCGGTGACAGGTTTTCCTTCGCACAAGGCATGTAATAATTTCGCATTAAAAAAAACGGTGTAATGCCGACTTCGACCATGAAGCAAAGAAAAAGAAAAGAACTAGGCTTGTTTATATTTCCTTATTTCATGCATGAGGCCATGAAGCCCAAGCTGGAGTAGTATAAAAAAACAAAATGTTTCAATGCCGAACTGCCAATGAAAATGCAAGTAAAACAGAATACTAGCAATAGGAAAGGACTGGTAATGCAACACAAAACTATACATGGTCACTTATGGTTTGCTTTGTTGGGTTTAACGTCACAAAGAGACTGAGGCTATGAGCGACGCCGTAGTGAAGGGCTGCGGAAATTTAGACCACCTGGGGCTTTTTATCGTACACTGAATCGCACAGTAACGTGGTCAGTTATAAGGTCAAGAGCTTGTACATAGAAACCTGGCAAACGGTTTGAATGAATGATTGCAGAATAAAAGAGGGCTGAAATAAAGTGGTCTTAGCAAAGTACGCGGTATGAAAAAGGGACTGAGAATGTCAGGTTTTTCTGGTTCTTGATAGTATAGGTATGGTGAAAAATTTACTCCAGGTTTGGGGTCAAATAAGAAATATCAAAAATTTCATTCGAATAAATTTGTGCTGGAGGTGAAAGATTGGGATTAATTTCGACCGCATTAGCGATTCGACAGAAATAGATCGAATGCACTGCGAAAAAGTGACGAGGACAGCTTTCCTTAGGATTTTCTCAAGTGCTTTTCAGCTAGTAGTAGTATGCGGGTTCCAATGAGAGCGTATTCTAATTTAGACCGCATAAACTATATTAGTCTTATATTATGGTCCGGCACATATTATAGGTAAATGTAATTAAACGTAGACAAAGAGGTCGGTTAGAAAGATTGATATCAGGCCTGCTACACTGTGTACAGAGTTAGGTGGATACCCTGTATACATAAATGCTGGACTCGTCCACACAGCAAACGTATATTACAAATATATAAAACGTAAGTGCCATTTGTTGCCCCAAAGCTTTAACATCCAACGTATCTTGAGCAGATTTTACATAATTTGCAGTGATATCTTTTTTTATGCGCCTGCAAGATAGCCTCTGTTGTTTCCATCTCCGAATTAGTACCGCAGGCAGATCCTCCAGCGCATGGTGTAAGGCCCACGGAGAGATGGCTGTGAGTCTGGTAAACCCTCGAATGAACGTGTCTGAAGCCCAGCTGGATTTACTCCAGGTTGCCAGAAACCGACCTGGATTCCACGTTTACTATCAGGTGAGCTAAAAGTTATGAATGGATGAATAATCAGATATTTCTGGGCAGGCGTATTTTTTCAACGGTATGCTGTTTATTACCGAATTTTTTTTTGTGTATCGTAGGATTGTATCAATAGAATCAAAATATTTGCAGATTGCTCCACGGGAGATGTTGTGTTCTGTTGGGTTCTATGGCACATAGGTGATTGAGGCTATCATGCGCCAAGGACAAGGTATTGCAAAAGTTTTTTGTTGAATATTACAGACATGTGAAAAGTCATCCTTGGTGTAGAGGCCTTGAAACGTTAATACTACCTTTTACAAATTTTACAGATGTCATAAATGGCTACTAGTAAAAGCTTTAAAGGGGGCTGAGAAACCTCAGTAGCTATCCTTGCCTGGACATGGATATCAAGACTCTCAACCAATTAAAAAAGAAACCTCAGCCTTCTTCTCAGGCATGAGAAAGTAGCTGAGGTGTATGAGAATTAAAACAGACTAGTGGGTAAAAAATTTAGAGACTCCTAAGAAATCCCGTTTCTTTAAGAAGGCTAAAAACTAGATATATCAACAATTGCTTCATCTCCTAAAAGCAGCGCAGGATGAAAAGAGATGTATTCGTTATAACATTGAGTACTTTTTCCAGTTTCGTACAGGAGAATAAAATGTGATTAATCGTAACTTCAACTACGCATTCTTCGCAAATAAGTTGATCTTGTTTCGTCAGTAGGAAATTGTGCGTGAGGTGCGTGTGTCCTATACGAAGACGGCAGATAATGACTTCCTTGGAGCGTTATTGGTGGGTGCAGGATTTCCATTCTCCTAAAACTGGTTTTACAAAGTGTAGTTTGTTGTTTGCTTTATTGTCCAAAGAAGACTGCCATTTTTTCTTTAATCCACAATGTGCCGAGTTCATGTCATCTTCAAAGGGAATATCTACTTTCTTTATTTGCCGGCCACTATCCTGTGCATTGCACAGGTCTGCTCTCTCGTTTCCTTTAATTCTGACATGTCTTCGCACCCAACGAAGTTTTATGTTCTTTCCTTGAGCTATGGCTTTTTTTAAGTTGTGTATGATGTCACCGAGCATCGGGGTAATTGCATTTCTAGAGTCATCATCATCATCATCAGACTGACTACATCCACTGCAGGGCAAAGGCCTCTCCCGTGTCTCTCCAATTAACCCTGTCCTTTGCCAGTTGCCGCCACTGCATCCTCGCAAACTTCTTAATCTCATCCGCCCACCTAACTTTCTGCCTAAGTTTTTAGAGTGGAGATCTGTAAGTAAACTGAGGGAGTCTGTGTAAATAACACTGTTTCTGGGGTTTTCATTCACTATTTTTTATGGCTAAGCATACTGAGTAAGATTCGGCTGTTAAAATTGATGCACACTGTGTAAGTTTGATTATTTCCTTCTCATAGCCTCGTACTACACTTCCTACGTAGGCATCTGCTTTTGAACCTTCAATATAAAAGTTCGTAAAATCATTGTATTTTCCTCAAGTGCAAAAAATTCTGATACTATATGTTCTTGTGGAGTTTGCTTTTTGTGAAACTGTGTAAGAGTGCAATCGCATACCGCAGGAAAGTTGTACCATGGAGGTAGTGGCTCTTCTCTGAGCGCAATGCGAGGTAATGCGTTCAGTACGCCGAGACTAAGGCACATCTCTTCAAAAAGCAGGAGGAGTGGCCTGGTTGTTTGCGGTTTGTTATTAAAGAGGGTTCTGGATGGACAATTTGTAACTATTTCGTAGCAGATATGTTTCGGTAGGGAAGAGATCATTAGAATGTATGCGCATGTGAGCATGAATTTTCTGTCTGTAAGGGATCATTCATTAGTTTCAACATAAGGACTGTTTATAGGCAATGTCCTATAAGCAGCAGTTGAAAGACGTAAACCTAAATTGTGCACTGGGTCGAGTCGCTTCAAGTACGATGACCTTGCTGAGCCACACACCATACTACCATAGTGTAAGCAGGATCGTACCACTAGAGAGAAATACTTAGAAGGCCTGCCCTGTCAGAACACCAGTGTTTACGTGAAAGACCTTTGAGTATGTTCAGGGATCGGGAAGTTTTTTTTAACGCGTTAATATGTTCGAGGAAAGTGAATTTTTTGTCAAATGTTACGCCTAAAAATTTGTGTTCATTTTTCACGGGCGACTAGGTTTGTTCAGATGCAGGGTCGGATCTGCCTGTAATCCTCGTTTGAGTGAGAAAATAATGGCTACTGTTTTCTCTGCTAAAAACCGGAAGCTGTTCCTGTCTGCCCATAATGCTAGTTTGTTTATTGTTAACTGTGTTTGCCTTTGACATGTTGATATGTTGGAGGATGTGCAAGCTATCTGGAGGTCGTCTACATAAAGAGAATACATAACGGACCTAGGTATTATTTTCTTAAGAGAATTCATCTTTACAATAACAACAGTTGTGCTTAAAATACACCCTTCAGGCACTCCATATTCCTGAATAAAATTCCTCGAAAAAATTGAGCCTAGGCGGACAATAAATGAACGGCTAGACAAAAAGTCTTCAATGTAGTTCAGCAATCTGCCACGGATGCAGAGTTCAGCTTAGTCCTGAAGAATCCCAAACCTCCAGGTTTTATCCTATGCTTTTTCTAAGTCTAAAAAGACTGCATGGCAGTGTTGTTTGTGTATAAAAGCTTCTCTGACCGTATTTTCGAGATGGACAAGGTGATCTGTAGTGGAGCACCCCTTTTTAAAATCACATTGATGGATATTAAGAAGTTCACACGATTGAAGAACAAAGGTTAACTTTATATTCAGGAAACTTTCAAAGGATTTGGTGAGGAAACTGGTCAGGGCTATGGGTCTATTACTGCTAGGAAAGGTTAGGGGTTTATTACTTTTAAGAAACGATACAATATAGCTTTTTTTCTGGCTTCAGGTGTTTTTCTTGATAACCAAACTGTGTTAAACAATCTTAAAAGTGCTTCTACGGCAGGCTCAGAAAGATGGGCAAGCATTTCATAATGTATTGGTCTGGTCCTGGGGCAGTTTTTTTTCCAGCGGACAGTACTATATTTCTTGGAGGGTAACTAGATTGTTGTACTTTTCATTAGCACCTCCACTTATTGGAAGTCTTTGTTTTTCGGCCGTGTTTCAGTTTTCAGTGTGCGGCAGTCTGAACTGCCCGGTGCAGGCGCAGGACAAACCTTAAAGCAGAATTTTTGTACACATCGGAAGGCTAGACCATTGCGCTTCTTATGTTCTTAAAAAAACACTGTGCAGTATTTCGCACTTTCCTTACTATTAAAGTGAAGTCCTAGAAAACTGAATATTATTGCGAACCTTAAAGATATACTTCATGCGAATCAATGTAGCTTACGCATCGTTTGAAGATTGGCCCTTGAACACGACTGAACCTTGAGAAAACTGCTGTTCATTAGCAGTCTCTTAAATGCGCTTTCCAGAGCCATACAATGACCTTTCGTGATTTTTTGGTCCCTATGCTGGAGGATCCAGATATACATATATGTTTTTTTTCTCTATAAAGTGCTCCTCAAGAGCTAGGCAGCTTGCAGGAATCTTGAAGGTTTAGACCGCCATGGCTGGTTATTCCGCAAAAGCAGACCATCTAACCAATTCAGCACCTCAAGATTGCTCTCAACTCTTTTGCTCCCCCTCGTTCCCAAAATTCCGTCTAACGTAAAGATTCTTATCTTGAAAATTATTTATGGAATTTTATGCGCACATAGTCTGAAGGAGATTAGTAACAGCTTTCTCATTACATGCAGCTTTCCTGAACCCACTCTTTACTTATGCAAATGTTGTTAATGTATTTTCTAATCTTAAACACTGTCAAAGACTGCCCCTCAGCCGGCAGCCACATAATTCACTTCAAGGATCTGAGATTAAAGTAGTTAAAAGATATTACACATAGTGCTTTGCAACCGACATTTGAAGTATGTATACCGGAAATGTTCTGAATTGATTCACGAAGAACAGCCAGCATCAGGCATTCTTATTTTTTTCTCCCTTGTGCCGATCGACACCACTAGTGCTAATATTTTTACTGCAAAGATTGTCGATGATTTGGTTTTGCCATATGAGTGCATTTTACCGTGAAGCCAACAGGCTCAGCCGCAAGACCAACTACTCAGGGAATTCCATTATCGTCATCATTAGCCTGACTACGCCTACGGTAGTGCAGAGGCCTGCCCCATAATTCTCCAATTAACCTTGTCCTAGGCCAACTGCGACACCTCATACACAAGCTACGCACCATTGCACTGCGTCATCACTACCACGTGTGCCTCCTCCCGCTGTACTGATTCCTCTCCCCAAGCGCCACTCCCGTCTCGGCTGGAGCCTTCCTTTCTTTCTCCGCCTTCTTCTAGTTGGTTATCAAATCTGAAGCCACAGTTTTTTTATGGTTTCATCGTCATGATCATCAGCCTGACTGCACCCACTGCAGGGCAAAGACCTCTCCCATGTCTCTCCAATTAACCCTGTCCTTTGCCAGTTGCGGCCACTTTATCCCCGCAAACTTCTTAACCTCATCCGCCCACCTAACTTTCTGCCGTCCCCTGCTACGTTTGCCTTCCCTTGGTATCCACTCCGTTATCCTTAAGGACCAGCGGTTATCTTGCCTTCGCATTACATGCCCTGCCCAAGCCCATTTGTTCTTCTTGATTTCAACTAGGATGTCATTAACCCACATTTGTTCCCTAACCAACTCCGTCCTCTTCCGATCTCTTAACGTTACACCTATCATTTCCCTTTCCATAGCTCGCTGCGTTGTTTTTAACTTAATCTGAACCCTCTTTGTTAGCCTCCGCGTTTCTGCCCCATAGGTGAGTACCGGTAAGATACAGCTGTTGTATACTTTCATGTATGTTCACGTATGTTTGATACGTTTATGATTTCTGGGGCTGTAACGATCCAAAGAGACTCTGACTACGAGGGACGCCGTAGTGAAGGGCATCGAAAATTTCGACCAGATTAGGCTCTTTAACATGCACTGACATCGCACAGTACACGACCCTCTAGGCGCGGGATCGAGACCGCGTCTTTCGGGTCAGTGGTCGACCGCCATATGCACTGAGCGACCATGGCAGTTTCTCACGCCGATGAATAAACCACATTATTTGGCCCGGCCACTTGTCTCGGTTGGCTCTGCCCCGGCTCTGCCGCCGGCCGTTCTGTAACACTGCCGACGAGGATTCAGCTGAAACAAGGACCTCTGGACAGCATCGATGCCTCGGACCTTCCTGAAACCATGCGGCACTCTTCCATAGGCCATCACCTGCCAGAGCTCGACGAACGGAAAAACAAGTGGCAATCGTACATCGTAAAGCAAGGTGTATTTCGAAGCGAACCATGTAAGAGACGATTTCAAGAAAAGAGCCCTGCTAGTCGCCCAACTTAGATCGGCAACCATCTACATCCTTTGCCGGAAAAGTGGTACCAAAAAGGCCGAGCTATCGTCCGTAGTAGATAATTTGAGCAAGTGCTAGGACCCTACACCGAGCGACATTTCCGAAAGCTTCAAGTTCTGTACCCTGCACCAGCACGAACGGGAGCCTACACAGAGTTTATTGTAAAAATCCGACGCGTTGATCAGAACTGCAGTTTTGCAAAATGTTAGAGAGGATGCTGCGGTACCGCATTGTCTATGGCATGTGCTGAAAAAACAACTGCGTGAGAAAAAAGTCTCCTGACTCCAGCAGAAGCATTTTGGTTCGCGTCAGAGAATGCAGCCCTTGAATTCCTTTCTTTCCTTCTATCCTAATTTATTCCTTCAATTCTTTCTTCCTTCCTTCCTTGACCGCTAATATAGAAGCTCGGCTTGTACTGGACGCCTTCCACATTAAAAGGCTATCTGATTGCTGCGCGAGGGATGCTTCTTTGCAGATTTATACCGCTGAATTTGCTTGTCTTAATTCTTTTTTACGACAATCGAAACGCGGTTGTATGACGTGTGTGCCTCCACTGTCTTTGCGCATGCTCGTATTTTTGCTTCATAGTCAGTGTGTCACACCCCATTAAACAGCTGGTTTCTTCTCGGTCCCCGTCTAGGTTGTGCGCCCACTTCCTTCCTTCCTTCCTTCCTTCCTTCCTTCCTTCCTTCCTTCCTTCCTTCCTTCCTTCCTTCCTTCCTTCCTTCCTTCCTTCCTTCCTTCCTTCCTTCCTTCCTTCCTTCCTTCCTTCCTTCCTTCTTTTCTTCCTTCCTTCCAGCCTTTCTTTCTTTCTCTCTCTCTGCCTATCTCTTCCCTTCTTTCTTCCTTTCTTTCTTTCTTTCTTCCTTCCTTCTTTTCTTTCTTTCATTTATCCCTTAGTGACAACCGCCTGCTGCTTGAGCAACATAAATGAAAACTGCAATAGGGTGGCAGGCCTGTACACAAAAGTATCCTTGATGAGGAGAGGAAATCAAAGGAAAAATATCGACAAATAAAGGATAGGTATAGAGTAAAAAATCCATAAAAGGTAGGCCGCGAAGGAGGCTCCACTGACCTCACTGACGTAGTGCAATTAGATGGTGACAAGCGGTCACGTGAGTAACAAGCAGTTCGACTGTTGCGGAAAGACAGGAGTTAAAAATGCCGCCTGCTCTATGAATCTTCGGCTCTATTAGAGTTGTTGCACGCAAGGTCTATTAGAAAGAATGTGCTCAGAGGCGATAAACCAATCGATGAACGTCACAGCGCATGCAGGTAAGAGCAACAAAAATTTTGCAGCCTATATTTTTATTTATTTATTTAGTAATACTGCAGGCCAATACTTTGGCCCAAGCAGGAGGGGCATATCACAAACAAGAAAGCACAGAAAATCGTTTACAATGCAACATGAAATGAACATAGAGCACAAAAAGAAGCACAAATGAGAACCTCAACATCGCTAACTTGCACAAAAGTGATTTTGCAATGCAGCCATGAAATAATGCCTATGAGTGATAATGCCTTATAATGAGAATGCCTATGAGTGGGAATTAAATTGTTGGTGCCACCAATTAGAGACACGTTCACGTGGAATAACTTCAGGCTGTTAATGGCTGTTGATACTGGATCGCCAGTGCGTGTCATCTCTATACCAAGCTACAAAGTGCGCAGTAATCAATGGGCAGAGCTGCACAAGCGGGGATCAATGGAAAAACTACCGATGCTGTATGTATTGCCAATGCAGGTGCACTGTACGACAGCAGCCGTCGATTAACAGAGCGTAGAAGCAACAAGGAGAAAACTACATACAGGTGTTTGCCTCGAGAGAAACGTGACGAAAACAGCCCCCGGAGTCCAAAGAAAATGAGCACACCCACACACATGCACACGGCGGACAAGCATGCGGAGTTACGTTCGTCCATCCGTGGGGCCCGGAGAAAAACAGCCGCGCACACAGCAACTCCCTTATAAATGTGCTGCATGACATCTTGGTATGACGCGTACACATACGCATAGCGTTCGGAACATCTGTAATCGGCATACCCCTAGTGACGCGCACGACACAACTGAATTCGCTGATTGCGGTTCCTCCCTAAACTTCCCAGGCCGGTCCAATTAGTCAATGCCTGGCACGTGAATGCATGCCCGCGACTACCCGCAGTCATTAGGATGCTACACAAGTTAGCTAGCAAACGTTGTGTGCGAAGTCGGTGATCCACATTTGCTTTCCTCGCAGGGCGACGGCGAACCGACCTCAAATCAGTATGCCTTCCATTTGGCGGCCCCGCTGCTGGAATACTTTCCAGCCTTCGTAGTGGCCGTACGGATTGCTGACGGATTCAAATCGTACGTATTGGTCCTTCAACGAGACTGAGGGGTTAGAAACGGCTATCTGTCCTCGTATGTATCCTGCATCACTCGAGCTTGAAAAAAAAAAGGAGGAATGGTAGGAGGAGAAATTTTTAAGGCACCCAAGAAACTCGCAGTCTCTGTAAGGGGGGTATCTATGACCGGGCTGAAGCTACAGCGTGTCACGCGGAGCCGAGGGAAATAGGTACTCGACGTGTTTTCAACAGCCGTACGGGAAAAGCACAGAAAGCAATAAACGCGGGCACGAGGCTCGTATATAGCGTTTATTTTTCTGTGTGTAGTTTTCACCTTCAGGCCGTTACAGAGCTAGCTCGGCTAGCTCAGTTTCAACCTTTCCTAAGACATTGTATAGCGTTTTTTTTTTCTGCGTGTAGCTGTTATCTTCAGGCTGTTACAGAGATTATCTCAGTGAACTAGCTTTAAGAGAAGTTTATTGAACCCAGGACCAAAAAGGGACATCGGTCCCTCTACAAAAACAGACATACATTTCGGCGACTGATGTCGCCCGGTGCACACACACACGCGCAGGGAACTTAAAGAGTCCAAAACCACCAGATGTCCAAGAAAGTTCAGGGGTCCATACGCGCGGGGGAAGCACGCACAAATACCCGCGCACAAACATAACGCGCGAACAACGCACACACACCTCGGGCACAAACTTCGGGCACGAACATAACGAGCGAACATCGTGTACGAAACACGCGCACCACACAGGCGCGCCATACTTAATGTGGCAGGAGCCGCACCGACACACGGCCCCTGCCCGCGACGATGAAGCGGGTGGACCAGCGCCGAAGGAACTGGTGCTCCTCCAGCGACACGAGGTCCACGCACGCCTGGGCGAACATGCGCGCACGTACCCGCTGTCACAGAGGGTACATGGCTCTCCGTGGTCGTCCCTGCAGAGCCGCCACACCTCTCCGGCGCCACAGCACGAATGCCTAGTCCAGTTTCACAATTTTCTATGCTGTTCTTTTAATGCCGCTGTCTACTTGCTTGACCAAAAAGATCAAGCATGTGTCAACGCGCAATTCCTCAGTTTGTTCTCGAAAGCAATAACTTTTTTTAATCACCAGTTTTATGACACATGCTATGCCACTAGGAGAATCTTTGCTGTCGCTTCCTTTCATTTACCTTTTAATTTTTTTGTTCTGTTTTCTTTTGCGGTTCTGGTGTTCTTTTCACTAACCTTTCGCAACTGTTGGAAGACGGGTTTGGCACGCGTATAATTTTATTAGCGTCATGCACAGTTCTGCACTTCCATTCGGGTCTTTCCTTTAAAGCGCTTCGAAGCTTATGTTTTCTTCCTTTTCAACATAAAAAATTCAGGACACTCAAGCTCACGCTTAAAGGGAAACTGCATAGGTTTTAGAATTAAACGAGCTTAAGAGGGTCGAATGTGTGAAACTTGGAGGTAAAACATGCAAAGTATTTTTGGGCTAGCACTTGAAATAGAGAAGTAATTGCCGATTAAATTACGGACGCTCTTCAAGCTTCTCCGCAGCGCACAACGCCATGTCACGTGATTTGGAGGCGCACAACCACAGCGACGTCTCAAGGTGGGCCCCCGTTTCTCTACTGTCGTGACGTCATCGTGTCACGTGGTGTGACGCCATGTATCACGTGATTTGTAGGCGCATAACCACGGTGAAGGGCTGAAGTGGTAGCTAAAGTAGTATGCTTCGCATAAAAAGCGAACGCCACCGAAGGCAAACCCTGCCGAGCGTTGCTTGGCAGCGTCTAAAGAGTGAGGGAAAAGTGTGGCTGACGACAGCGGTAATTTGAAATCATACCTTCCGTGACGTCACGCTGAGTTTCTCTGTGCTCCTGTGGTGGATTGAGGAAAAGCGCAAAATTCATTCGTCGATTACGTCGCTATTTTAAATGCTAGTGCAAAAACACTTGGCATGCTTTACCTACAGCCTATATAGATTTGAATCCTTGAATATCACGAAATTCTAAAAAAAGTGCTGCAGTTGCCCTTTAAGGGTATCACGCCATATCGTAAATTGATCAATTCAGCGGCCTGGTGCTGTCTTTGCATATCACTTAGCAGACAAGGCCGCTATTGTTTGTTTTATTTAATTTTTCTTTTTATTTGAAGTTAGATCTGGTTTTTTATTTTCATTGGTTTAGTTTTAGCTTTGTTTTTATTTACCGAAAGAAACGCAAGGGCTCCCTTTAGCCCTTTGAATCGCAACTGCTCCGATTTTTTTAGAGGCAATATACGCAATGGTGGTGGCATAACGTCACGACACTGTCGACCAATGAGGAATTGCGTAGTGACGTCATCATTTTCACGCGTTTCGATTCTTGTGAGGTTTTCGAATTACCCGTCCAAGGCCATACAGTTAAGACGTACAGTGTTTGTCAAAAAATTCAGGGGCACTTTGACTGTCTAAAGTGCGTAGAGGCGAAAGCATTTTCCGCACCACTTTGCTTGTGTGACACTGGTGACGTCACACATAATTGGTTGGTTTATTGGGGTTTGACGTCACAAAGCAACTCAGGCTATGAGGGACGCCGTAGTGAAGGGCTCCGGAAATCTCGACCACCTGGGGTTCTTTAACGTGCACGGACATCGCACAGCACACGGGCTTCTAGAATTTCACCTTCATCGAAATTCAGCCGCCGCGGCCGGGATCGAACCCGCTTCTTTCGGGTCAGCAGCCGAGCGCCGTAACCACTGAGCCACCGCGGCGGGGCTGATGACGAAGTAATGACAAATTACTAACTAGAGAAAATTACTGATTAAGGACTAAATACTAATTAACTGCTAATTAATGACGCTTAACCTTCGCCTTTAGGAGTGGAACGCGACAGCGTGTTGTAGCGCTGCCAGGCAGTCCACGGAACGCCACCACCCGTTCGGCGCGATGCCTTGCCGTTTGAACGCGACGCTTTTTGAGGAAAGAAAATTGCAGTAATTCTCTTCTCATCTCAGTGGACACCCGAACCGCACCGTACAGGAAGGGAGGAACGCCACCACCCGTTCGGCGCGATGCCTTGCCCTTTGAACGCAACACTTTTTGAGGAAAGGAAATTCTCAGTCACGGTGGACACCAGAACCTCACCGTGCAGGAAAGGCAGGAAGTGGGAGTGAAAGAAGAAAGAGAAACAGAGGCCGTAATGAAGAAACTGAAAATTGTATTTGAGGAAAGGAAATTATGAACTGTCTCGCATATCTCGGTGGACACCCGTCAAAACGCGGACACTTCTGTCGACACGGACGCAGACACGGCTGCCGACACGGACGGAAACACGGCTGCCGACACGGATTGCTAACGACCGCATGAGGCATTGAAGGCTTTCGCCTTAAAATTGTATTTGAGGAAAGGAAATTATGCAGTAAGTGTCTCGCATATCTCGGTGGACAACCGTCAAAACGCGGACACATCTGTCGACACGGACGCAGACACAGCCGCCGACCAGGATGGAGACACGGCTGCCGACGCGGATTGCTAATGATAGCATGAGGCATTAAAGGCTTTCGTCTTAAAATTGTATTTGAGGAAAGGAAATTATGCATTAACTGTCTCGCATATCTCGGTGGACACCCGTCAAAACGCGGACACATTTGTCGACACGGATGCAGACACGGCTGCCGACACGGACGGAGACACGGCTGCCGACGCGGATTGCTAACGACAGCATGAGGCATTAAAGGCTTTCGCCTTAAAGTAACCAAGCTGCATGGTTTGCTTCAAGCCCGTACAGTGGAGCCCTGACAGCTTCTCTGAAACTCAAAATGGTCGTTAAAGGTAAGGGCTGGGGGTCTTCTTACCTTCCAACACCTTTCGATCTTTAGGAAAGCCACAACGGCTCCACTATACAAGCTAGAAGCAAACCATGCAGCCTAGTTACTTGTGACAAAGACGGTAGGTCGCCACCATTTAGACCAATCTAGGTTCTCTCGAAATGCTGCGCCAACGCCTTCGCTAGTAATCACGGCAGATTCTCCGCTGTACGGTATCCTTAACGCTGCAGCCCTGAAATCCCCATTTGATAGTCAGCGCTGGGTTATCCGCCCCTTTCCCGTCCCGCCCTTGGCACTATTTTCAAGAATAAGCTTTCAGAACAAGCGCGCCATATCGAAAAATTTTGATATGATTTCATATATGTCTCTATCTTACCGGTACCGATCTATGGGGCAGAAACGTGGAAGCTAAAGACACGGGTTCAGCTTAAGTTAAGAACAACACAGCCATCTGTGGAGAGGAAAATAATGGGGGTAACGTTAAGAGACCGGAAGCGGGCAGAGCGGGTTAAAACATTCTAGTCGAAATCAAGATGAATGAAGGGCCTTGGGCAGGGCACGTAATGCGAATGCAAGATAACCGCTCGTCCTTAAGGGTAACGTAGTGGATTCCAAGAGAATGCAAGTGTAGCAGAGGGCGGCTGAAAGTTAGGTGGGCGGATGAGATCAACAGGTTTTCAGCAATAAGGTGGCCGCAGCTGGCAATGGACAGGCTTCATTGGAGAGACATGGGAGAGATGGCTGACGATGATGACGACGAATTTGAATGTGTTTTATATGAGACATATGCGTCGCAAATGTGTCTCTTATGGACGGATATGGCCAGAATTTGAGTTAATTGTGTGGGTAAATGTGCTTTCCAGTCGAAAAGGAGAACAGAACTTTCTGTTGCGCAACAGAAGTTTCTGAAGCGAGACAGAAATCTCTGTAGTGCTAAAGAGGTTCCTGTCGTGACAACAGAAGCCTCTGTTGCGACGACAGAAATGTCTGTTGCCAGAGCAGAACGTTCTATTACGGCTACAAAACCTTTGTAGTGACTACACAAGACACGCTACAGGGTGGTCTGTAGCGACCACAGAACTTTCTGCCTCGGGAGAGAAGCGCAGCACTTGTGTTGCGCCATATGAAACGGTGAGCGCAGCAAAATGCAACTATTAGCGTTTTGCTTCATCGCGTATACTTGTAAGTCGTCGCATATCAATATCTATGAAAACACAATCTTTCTTCTGAACTGAAATGAAATGAATGAATTTTTAGGGATTGTGTAAAGTTAAGCCTCTTATTTTTGGTGTTCCGCCCATCTACGTCGTTTATAAGTAATCGGCAATAATTAACATTGTAAGTACAGTTTTAAACAATACGAAAGTTGTCCAGCACCACGAAAATGGCGCAGCATGTTCGCCGTGAGGAAGCCTTAGCGCAGCCCAATTTTTATTTGACAAAAATTAAAACCCTGCAAAACTGAAAAAAAAAGCCTCAAGGCAGCGAGCTGACTGTGCTTGCATGCGCCGCGATTACTGCGCTCTAAGCCCCGGCTTGTTAAGTACTGCCAGACTCGCTTATTCCGGGTTCAAAGCTAGCTTCGCGTTGCTTTTTAATGATAGATTGTGCCAGCAGACGCTGACAGCGCGCGTTATGTGAGTGCGGTCAGCAGCCGTTGCCGTTTATGCCGCTGCCGTTTAGGAAGTACATAAAGTGTATTCTTTTAACAGTCGTGTAAACTGATGGCTAGTACTTTTTCAGTTCCTCCAGTATGTAGTCAGCATAAATATTTTCTAAATGGGGATCTAAGTAATCAGGTGTTAATACAAAAATGTCGCGCGCCACAAAGATGGCCGGACTAAAATTCTTCGACAATGTAATTTAACATACGTCTGTTTACATCGCTAAAATTAAAGACCCCGATATTTTGAGAATATCGCGGGACAGCGTACTCAAGGCGTTTGAATGTGCCGCAGTTGCAGTGCCCTTCTCCGCAATTGGTAAAGCGGTGCCAGCTTCGCGCCTTCTGCTTTGTCCACGACAGAGCATCGCGTTACTCTAGTTTCGTTTGCGCTGAGCGCGGTCACGAGCCGCTGCCGCGTTTCTAAGCACCCGCCGCGGTGGCTCACTGGTAAGGCGCTCGTCTACCGAGCCAGTGTACCCGGGTTCGAACCCGACCGCGGCGGCCGCGTTTCGATGGAGGCGAAACGCAAGAGGCGCCCGTGTGCGGTGGTGGTGGTGGTGAAAACATTTATTTAATCATAGGGGGGGATTCCGCTAGGTGGCGCCGACCTGGTTAGCTGGCTGCCTACCGCGCTCTGCTTTAACCTGCCCCTGGCCTGGTCCAGGGCCTCGCCCGCCCCTGGATTTACACTCCATCGCTTCAGGAAGGCTCCCGAAGCACGTGGAAACCATCGGCATCACGGCCCGCTGCCGAACTGGCCCTCCAAGCGTCTCCAAAACTGTGAAGCGGCGCGGCGCCTCGCTAAACCTAACGCGCCGCGCCTCCACCGCCGCAATGCAGCGTCTGACCAAGCCCCTGCAGCCCAGACCCACCGATGCCGCCACCGCGGGGCCTGTTCCAACCACGTCGACAGCCGTCTCTCAAACGGGTACGTTCAACGCCGCCCACGCAACCGAGCACATTCCTGCCGCACTGCACGCCTTGAGCGACGCTGGGAGCACCGGATCGACGGCCGCGGCGCAGCCGGCAGCGTTCGTCGTCGGCGCAGCGTCCACACCAAGCCAACTCCACGCTACAAGGGACGCCAAGAGCTTCGGGGCCATAGACGCGTCGCAGCCGGCTGTGTTCGTCGCCGCCGCTGGAGCCGCTGCACCTACTCCAGCCAAAGGTCCCACTGACACCAAGACCTCCAGCCCGGCACCCGCGTCGCACACTGAGACTCCGGCTGAGGACTCAGACATGGACCTTACGACGTCCCCGGCAGACGACACTCCTTCCCAGGAAATCGGCTGGACCACCATCGGTGCCAACCGTAAGCCTGCCACCGCAGCCCGACCCCGCGCCGAGCTCATCACAGTTGCCATCCAGCTTCCCCCTGGAACCCTCACCCCCAAGCTACCTCTCTACGACGTACTCGCCGCAGTCGCCTCCGCTGCACAACTTTCCTCGAAGACCAGTGCCGACATCACCCTTCAGGCCAGGCCAGCCCAAAGCCTTGTGTTTCTGAAGACTCATTCTCCTCTCACCGCCCACCTCCTACTCTCTGTCACGCATCTTCAGCTTCATGGTAAGCCTGTCACCATCAAAACTTACACCCCCCATCCTCCCATCTCATGCCTCGGCGTCATCCATAACGTCGGGGGCCACTTCACTCCTGATGACCTCATGCATGACCTGGAATCTTTCAAAACAGATATTCTCGCTGCTCGCATGATGGGATCCACTCAATCAGTGCTCATAACGTTCGCTGGCACCCTCATCCCCCACTTTGTTTATTTCAAACGCGTTGCCTTCCGGTGCCGTCCTCATAAACCTAAGCCTCCCACCTGCACCCGTTGTCTCACTCTAGGCCATCGCGCCCACCAATGCCCCCAGCACAGCGTTCCGGCCAAGTGCCGTCGCTGTGCTGCTCCTCTACCCGCTGACCCTTCCGCTCATGTGTGTGCCCAGCCCTGGTGCGTTCATTGCCAGGTGAACACCCACCCCTCCCTCGACCCCACTTGCCCCTTCATCCTTGCTAAGCAACGCGAGTGTGCTAAAGCTGCATACCTCCGACGCCTAGCTTTGCGCCGGGCCACTCAACCCACCAACCCTCCCCCCTCCCCCGCCTCCTCCTCCTCTAATCATGAATCTCCATCATCTCCGATCACGTCACCACCAGGCTCCTACGCCGCCATAGTTAAAGGATCCTCGGTGCCAGCGTCCCTCTCTTCCACTACACCACCCTCTCCATCCTTGACTGACGAGAGCCGCTCCTTCGACCTCCGGCTCGCAATGCTGGAACGCCAGCAGCGAGAGCAGCAGCGCATTTCCCACGACCTACAACAGCAGATACATGCCTTGACTCAAACTCTCCAGACAACCACCTCCTCTCTTACCTCCCAGCTTAGCAAGCTAAATGAGCACCTTGCCACGTTCACCACTCCTTCCTCCAGCGCCCAGGTCGCCCCTTTGGCTGAAATTGTAGAAACCACCACACAGGCACATCACACTCGCTTGGTTCACCTGGAAACTTCGGTTCTCCAGATCCTTACCACCCTCCAAGCACAATCAAAGCAATTGGAATCCTTCGCATCTATGCTCCAATCCGTCCATGAGTCACTGCCCCCGGCAAAAAAGAAGGAACGCGTACCATCGCGTTCCTCTCCACTATCATAATGGCGTTTGGCGAGGACCTCGAGATTGTGCAGTGGAACTGCCGAAATCTTTGCCACAATAAGACCCCCTTCCACCAGTATCTACTCACCCGCCCCTCCCTACCTCATTTTCTCCTTCTCCAGGAGACCCGGACGGCCCGCAATGTCCCAGGCTACCGCGCCTACCATGCCACTACGGCCACACCACTTGCGTCTATTTATGTACGCAGTGACGTGCTCGTAGAGCAAATTGACATCCCCTCCACCCTCCTTAAATATTTAGTTGGTGTGGTTTATTACCACCCTTCTTCCCGCATCTCACTCGTCCTTTTGTCTTTTTACAACCCCCCTGTCACTTCCTCTTTATTCTCTGCTCTGGGCAAATTCCTTCACTCTCTTTCTTCTACCTCCCATCTCCTCTTTGGTGGTGACTTTAATGCCCCTCACACACTCTGGGGCTATTCACAAACCCTCAAACCCGGCCGCCTCCTCCATTGTCTGGCCCAGGAACGCCACCTCACCCTTCTTAATACTCCTGGCTCTCCTACTCGAGCGGGCACTGCCTCACAACGCCCTACGACACCCGACCTCACTTTCTCTCGGGGTTCACTTTCCTTTCACTGGCAGGTGACAGCCGAAACTCTTCTAAGTGACCACTTTCTCATCCATATCACCACCTCTCTCTCCCACATCCCTCGCTGTCATCCGATTATTCACACTGACTGGCCTGCTTTTCGCACTAATCTCGCCTCCGACTCCTTTCAATCCTACGACGACTGGACGTCGCGCATCTCTGCAGCGCTCACGTCCAGTAGCCGTCGCGTTCGCTCTCGTTACCCAATCCAAGACCCAGATCCTCACCTTCTCCGTTTATGGCGTCGACGTAAACGTCTTCAACGCTCCTTTCGCTCCCAACCACACAATGTCCAACTTTCCTCCCGGATCACTGCTTTGCGGGCCGAGATCGTCGCCCACTGCGCCTCCCTCGAGCACTCTCGTTGGAGTGCTCTTTGTGACCGTCTTGACTCTGCATTGCACTCGCGATCCACATGGTCTCTCTTCAAATCCCTCCTTGGCACTAAGCCTGCCCTTGCTCCCACTCTAGCTAAAGCCCTCACTCAAGGAACTCCCTCCGATGTTTTTGATCAGCTCGCCTCTCTCTATCTACCGCCCCCTCTGGCACCCTCCTACCCGGTGTACTGCGGTGGACCTAACCCCGATCTGGACCAATCCTTCACTCTCCGGGAGCTCGAATCGGCTCTGGCTGCTAATGCTACACGCTCGGCTCCCGGTGAGGATGCCATTACATACACCACACTTCGCAACCTTCCTGACTGCGCCAAAGAATTCCTCCTTAAAACCTACAATGATGCATGGGACAGCGGCTGCCTGCCCAGCTCCTGGACCTCATCCCTCATTTCTATGATTCCAAAGCCGGGCAAGCCTCCCTCTCTCTCTAACCTCCGCCCAATCTCCCTGACATCATGTGTTGGTAAGACCCTTGAGCGAATGGCCCTGACTCGCCTCTCTAATTTTCTCGAGACGAGGGAGTTCTTCCCTCATTCTCTCATCGGCTTCCGACGCCACGTCTGTGCACAGGACATGTTTCTGGTTCTCCAGCACACGTTTCTGTCACCTACCCCCACTCAAATTCACGCACTTGTGACCGTCGATGTTCGCAAGGCCTTCGACGGTGTTTGCCACGACCACATCCTTTCCCAACTCGCCTCCCTAGACTGTGGCTCCCGCATGTACTGTTATATCCGCTCATTCCTCTCTCAATGTGTCGCTCGCTTTCGAGTCGACACCTATCTGTCCGACCCCCACAACCTCACCCGAGGCACTCCTCAAGGTGCTGTTCTCTCTCCTACCCTTTTCAATCTTGCTATGGCCCCTCTCGCCTCCCAGCTAGCTGAAATTCCCGACCTGCATCATATATTTTACGCCGATGACATCACTCTCTGGTGTTCATCTGGCTCTCCCGGTCACGTACAGGACACCCTGCAACGTGGCCTAGATCTCATCGACTCCTTTCTCACCACCGCTGGCCTCTCTCCTGCTCCTGAGAAATCCGAGCTTCTCCTTCTCAACCATTCCTCCTACCAGCGCTCACACAACCACTTCGTCTCTCTCCACCTTTCTGGCTCTCCCATTCCTGTCGTCACACAGTGCAAAGTTCTTGGCTTCCCTTTGCATGCGGCTAAGAATGTGCAATCCCTTCACCGCGCTGTCACCACCTGCCACTCTGTAACTCACCTCCTGCGGCGCGTGGTCACTCGACGCTCAGGTCTCCACGAGGCTCACGCGTGCCGAGTTGCCCACGCGCTGGCCCTCAACAAGGTCTTGTACTTTGCACCCTACGCTTCCTTCACTCAGACTCAACTTAACGCTCTCGAGACTGCCCTTGTGGGCCTCTACAAGGGAGCTCTCAACCTCCCTATCACTACCTCTACCACTAAGCTCTTTGCCACAGGCCTCTTCCATCCTCTTCGTTCTCTTCTCAGTCTCCATCGTGACTCGCAGCTTGCCCGGCTTTCCCTTACCCGTCAGGGTCAGTGGTTATTGACTCAAGCGGGTATCTCGCCCATTCCAATCTCCCCGTTTACCTCTCCTATTCCCACCCCCGCCCCCAATCTTCGTATCCTTCCCCTCCCGACCAACATGTCCCCCGTCCTGCACGCCGGACGTCGTCATGCGGCCGCACAGCACCATTCCCCTCTCTTTGATACCCAGGGTGTAGCTTACACGGATGCCTCCTTCGTGGCTCCTCGAGGTTCCTGCGGCTACGCCCTGTACCATCCACACCTCCCTGCTCCTGAAACCCACACCAGCGGGCCGTATCTACACCCTCCAGACGCATTGTCCCTCGAGGTCCTCGCCATTGCGCATGCCCTCCAGTCATTTTCCCTCCTTCCCTCTCTCCAAGAGTACACAGTCTATTCGGACTCACAAGCCGCTATACACCACATACAGAAACGCACCCTGACCCCTTCTCTCCAACAGGAGGTCGAACGAGCGGTCTCCGCACTGCAGCCTTCCATCGTTTTCCTCCGCTGGGTCCCTGGGCATTCAGGGATTGACGGCAATGAGCTGGCCCATCAGCTCGCCCGCGACACACTTTTCCGGGCACCGTTGATCCTCTGGCCCAAGCCCTCGGAGGACGGTGGGAGACTCACCCTTCGCCGCACCATAAAAGAGGTCTACCTTGAGCTCCGCCTCGACAAACGCCTTTACCCTCCCCCTCATCCATCACTCACGGTGCCGGAGTCTCGCCTTCTTCGGCACATTCAGATGAATGCAGTTATCACCCCATCCCGCCTCTTCCTCTATCGCTATCGATCGGACCCTTCCTGTCCCAACTGCCCCTGTATCTATGCGGACCTGGCCCATTGCCTATTCTATTGCCCGGCTGCTCAGCAGTCGGGTTCCTTCCCCCCACCCTCTCTATCCATCACCACCTGGCTCGACTGGCTTGGCGCTGAAGGGGAAGAAGAACAGCGGCTTCTGGTCGCCCAGGCGGTCGAAATGCTCGGCCTGTAAATTATGGTCGATTAAAAGTCTTTTACTACTACTACTACTACTACTACTACTACTACTACTATCATAGGGAGAGGTGTTGGGGGTCGTGACCTGAAGGGTCACGCCCTTACAACCACTAGGTGGGATGCCTAGTCAGGCACACCATTGGCGTTTGCCGCAGCCCGGGCGCGCTGCGTTAAGGCCCTTTAGGCCTCGAGGGTGCAGCAACCGGACAGGGTCGCCTCCCAGTCCTCTCGGGTGGGGTTCGGGATAGGGGGTTGTTGCGAGGTACGGGCTGTGGACTCGGTGAAGGCTAGGAAATGGGTCTTTATTAAAAGATTTTGACCCAAACGAAAAGACGGCCCCAGGCCCTTGGAAGGTACAGACCGGCTCCCCGAGCAGCTGCTCTCTTCCGCTGCTGGAGGAAGACTCCCCTCGTTGACTCCCGTGCATTCACTGCCGCTCCCTCGAACGCAGTGCCCACGTGACCAAGCTGCGCGTTCTCGGGAGGAAGCGTCCCTGGGCGCTGACGGTCGCGTTCTCGAACGCCGTGTCCACTCGTTCGCGTCCCTGGGCATTTACGTTCGCGTTTTCGAACGCCGAACATGAGCCCCGCGTCCGTGATGAGGCCGGCACCCTGCGATGCCGAGTAAAGGTCCGAGCGCTCGCGGCACAAACAGTTTCCGGATCTCTGGCCCACAGGCCAGCAGTGTCTTGCAACGCAACAAACTCCTCCCCCCGATGAAGTCCTTCGCCGAGGCTGCGTCCCCAGATGCAGGGTCGAGACAAGGCGCTCCGGGCGGCCACAGGGCAAGTGCATGCGCTCACTTTGCACACACACACACGTTCGGGGAAACCCCTGACTGACGGTGCCCAAGCGACGAATGACTGCCAGACGCCGTTTGCCAGAAAACTCTCCCTGCCTGTTTTTGCTGAAGAAGTATTCAGTTCACGTCAACACACGGCAAAACACACAACAACAAAAGCAACGCAGAGGTCTACGACGAACCTTTAACGCCGTCTCATATTCTCGTAGTTTAGAATTCACTACTCAGACTGTCCGCATTTCGGTTCTCACGTCAAATTTGTACTCTTGCAATATGAACTAAATTTACTTTGCGCTGTGCCCTGTCATCACGTTGTCAAACAATGCCACGAAGTATTTCGAAGTGATCACAAAAGAAAACGATAAGCACAGGTAACCTCTGCTTTGTGCTCAGGGATTAACATTTCAGCCGTGCCCTTCGGGGTCGCATCCGTCTGATCACTTCAGCTGCGGAAGCACGACGAATGAAGTCGCCCCTAGCGTTGGACATTCCTTGATCACTGTCTTCGTCTCTGTGCCCTGGCCAGACACTGTGAAAGCCTCGGTAGCGCGTGAAGTGCCGAACCCTGCTATATAACAATGGCCTAGCTGCCAACAAGGCGACTGTCTGTTCCCCCTTCATACTTTGAGCCGGCTGCACTATTCCCTTTCTGACCCGTCTGGCGACACGGCACACGCAAACGAGTTCCCCGTGCCTTTTCTTGTAGCCTGGCGCCACAAATTTGCTGTGGTGGCTTCCGACGTCGTCTTTTCCGGGGGATCATCCCACACTTTTTCAAAGAATCTCTCGGTTGAGTGTATGTGCAGTCAGAGTTCTTTAATGTTATTTTTATTCTCGTTTTTCGAGAAGCCAATGCGCTGCTTCTACCAGGTCGACTCACTCTCATCCCGACTGCACTTGTCTTCAGACAACACAACTGTGCTACTTTTACATGTCGAAGCCTTTTTTGTGGCCTTACTGCCACTTTCGCCTTCAGACGACAACTTCCTGGCATTTTGGGGGGCTTTGTTCTCTGACCTATCCGCCCGCGTCGCACGCTCAGCACCTACTTTCTGACACGCAATGCGGTTCTTTTCTTTAGGCTTGAAGACAACCCCATCTTTCCTTATATCAGTGACAGACAGCCCTACCAACTCAAGATAACAGCCCTTCGTTTGTTTTTGCTCCGGCAGTGGTGCGTTCATCTCTTCTCTTTGCTGCGAGCGTCCCGCGTGCACCTCGGGACCCACAACCGACTCCTTAGGTTTCCCACACTCACTAAGGGCACACTTCTCTCCGGGTTGACGAGCAACTATCTCGTTAGCATCGCAGCTAGGCACTAACTCCGCGCAAATGACCTTCGGACGTTCAACTTCCTCTGGGTTATGCGACTCGTGCTTCTCAGGATTGTCCTGTCGCTCCTTTTCACACCTTTTAAGACTACCTTCTTCTTGTGCATGCCCTTGGCACTCTGCTTTCTCACTCTCCGCTTTTGCCGAAGTTACGCATCCTTCATTCCTGACTGCTTCTCGTAGCATCTCAACTTCAAGCTGCATTATTTTCAACTCCCGCTCCTGATCCTCTATTTCCCGCTTCTCTTGCTCTGCCGCTACCCGATGCTCTTCCATTCTTTTCCGCTCATTTTCCTTCTCCACTCGACATATCTTTTCCTAAGGATCCGTTATCTCGTCCTCTTCAAACTCCACCCCTTCATTTACATGGCGAATCTCTGGCTTCCTCATACGTTGATTTACTTCTAAACCAAGTTCAGCTGCCAACAGCAGCAATTGGTCTTTATATCCTTTATATCCATGGTTCGCGAGAGCCGACTACAAAAACTGCAAACTAATCACACACCCAGTGGTGAATAAATGCAGTCGATTCCTAAGATAGAACACAGTTCTAAATCATCTGGCAATTCGTAGTCGCTTCAGCACTCACCCAACCAGGATCCCTCGATGGCCACCGTGACTGCCGAAGTCAGGAACTGCCAAGTCCGGCGATCCCAGATCGTCGAGGTTGCCTTTGAGCGGTTGTTTTCACGCCAAGGCTTCACGCTGCGCTGCGACGAAGGTGATCCCTGAGCCACGTAGCGGAGCTCCGTTGATCCCGGGTCCTCGAAGGTGGTCTCTCGTCAGCACCCGTCCACCAGCCTTGTCCTTATCACGCCGCTGCCAACCAGTTTGTTGCGAGGTACGGGCTGTGGACTCGGTGAAGGCTAGGAAATGGGTCTTTATTAAAAGATTTTGACCCAAAAGAAAAGAGGGCCCCAGGCCCTTGGAAGGTACAGACTGGCTCCCCGAGCAGCTGCTCTCTTCCGCTGCTGGAGGAAGACTCTCGTTGACTCCCGTGCGTTCACTGCCGCTCCCTCGAACGCCGTGTCCACGTGACTAAGCTGCTCGTTCTCGGGAGGAAGCGTCCCTGTGCGCTGACGGTCGCGTTCTCGAACGCCGTGTCCACTCGTTCGCGTCCCTGGGCATTTACGTTCGCGTTTTCGAACGCCGAATATGAGCCCCGCGTCTGTGACGAGGCCGGCACCCTGCGATTTCGAGTAAAGGTCCGAGCGCTCGCGGCACAAACAGTTTCCAGATCTCTGGCCCGCAGGCCAGCATTGTCATGCAACGCAATAGGGTAGTGATGGGTTCTGCTGGCAGGCCCACACCATGTTTAGGTGTCAGACACCTCCCCACAGTGTGAGCACTGCCCGTCGAATTTAGGATCGAAATGCTGTAGAGTTGCCGGGCACAACATCGTGTTGGTGAGCAGGCGCAGGAGTTTCCGCTCGTTGACCTTCCCCAGCCCTTTGCACGGGATGGGAAGGGTTTGGTGTGTGGATTTGTAATAATCGCATATTTCCTTAAAAGTGTAAATCGGATTGAAATCAAAGTCCTGGTCGGCATCGGATCCCGTGGGAAATGCCCGGAGAGAGAGCGCGCGGGCGGCGACGTCGGCTGCCTCATTTCCGTGGACGCCTTGGTGACCTGGAGCCCAAACGATAGATCGGTGCGCGGGATCCGAGTCTCGGCTACAATTTTGGTAAATGCGATAAGCTAGGGGAGTAGCCCACCCTTGCGTGACGTTTCGACAAGCCCCTCGCGAGTCGATGCGGTGTCAGTGCACGTTAAAGATCCCCGGGTGTCGAAATTATTCCAGAGACCTCCACTACGGCACCTCTTTCTGTCTTTCTTCTTTCAGCCGAGATATGTGAGACAGATACTGCGCCATTTCCTTACCTCAAAAACAAATTTACCAATTTACCGCGTTTCTAAGACATACTTAGAAAATTAAGAAGTGTTGAATATGTATTAAAGTATGGGCAAAGAAAAAACACTAGCCAGTACTTTACGTATCTCCTAAAAGACGCTTGATGTTAATATGTGCTTATTCTTAAACATCATCACATGGAAGGTCAGCGGGCTCTTTCATAGTTCTTTTTTCGCAACTCCTTACGGACTTCAATATTTGGGCTTAGCTGTGCGATTGTGCGCTTGTGTGCATTATCACCAATAATATATAGCATAATAGCAAGCGTAGAAAACATGTGCGCGTCTTTCCAGTAAGTGCAAACCCATCCAAGCATTCCGCGGCGCCCTTACTTAACGACTTCAAAACTTAGCGCTCAGCCGAGCAGCGAGGGTATTTTGAACTCATTAACATTATCTTCAAGTCGTCCTGAACGCTCGTAGGAGCCCAGGCCTTAAAAGGTCTCTGCAACCTCCGGTACAGTCAGAGCTACACATTCCTACATGCGCCCCTCAAGCTATTGCATTCGGAAGTCATGCGGCAGTACTGTCACAAGGTCCATATCCCCAAGGTCTGGACCGACACAAGTGTACGGAGAGCGCAACGGGGAGGCAGTGTCAACGCCCACCTCTGCATAACGTTCTGAGTTGACAACATTTACTTAAAACAGCGTCTCAGAGGGGAAACGGGCATCTGCTCCATGTGCAGCGCGCGTCGAATGTTTCGGAAGCCGCGTGGAGCAGTTGTGGCGTTCACAAAAGAGATAGGATCAAACGAATAGTTGTAATCGATGTCGGATGATCTGAGGATGATGCACAAAGAATTATGTCGATAGGATGATTAGTTATTCAATTAGAGCCAAAAATGTCGAAAAACTTTCGAAATAGCGCGGACGCCGATGTAGTGAGACGACGGGAAAACAACCGTGGACGGAAAAATAGTGAAAAAATAGGCAAAGAAGTGAGAATAAAGTTTTAAATAGATGGAAATGTGTTTAATGAGTGATAATTAATCGAATAAAAAGTTTCACAAACACTGATAAGTTAGTTAATTAGAAGCAAAAGTCGTTGGATGGTGGAATAGGCTGGATGAGGATATGGTAGGTGCAAGAGAAAGCAGCAATGGCACTAAATCTGAAGAGCCAGAATTCGTGATTGAGGTGACAATGTACGTAATCAGAATGAATGTGATTTATTTCGGTGATTAGCTTAAAAAATATACAGAACAAAGTGATTCCAATCGATAACCGCAATCAATTAGGCAGATTAATTGATAGGAGTTAATGAAAATTAAATACATAATAAAGTGATAATGAAGGCCATTGCGATACTTATTAAGTAAATAATAGATAAGTAAAGTGATTAATTAGAAAAATTAAAGCGAGGACGCATAAAAATGAAATGATTGGCCTAATAAGATGGCGATTACACAACGCGGTTGCCATGGTGACACGTGACGTCACCACGACAGAGGGGTAAAGAGGAGCAAAGAGGGCCGAAGAGTGCAATAAGGGGCAAAGAGTGTCAAAGAGAAGCAAATAGGGGCATAGGGTATCATAGAGAGGCGAACAGTATCAAAGAGAGGCAAAGAGAGACAGCGAGTGCCGTCGAAGCATCAAAGCTTTCGCATTATCCCAAGGCGGGTAGCCGCAGTGATCTCCCATGTCTTCCGCAGTTCAGTGAAGGTCGTGATTATTTGGATGCTTACTTGGAGTGGTTTGAACATCTGGCCACCGGGCAGGGTTGGCTGAAAGACAGGTGGGCCACGGCGTCAGGGTATGCAGTCAGTTCTGTCCTGAGGATTCCGTCGATGATGAGAAAGCTAAGCTCCCTATGCTCCAGGGATGTAGATTTACCGCTCAGAGATAAAGAGAAGACTTTCACTGCAGCAGTTCTTAAGATGGCGATACGAACTCACAGTATGCTACGAGATTGTACAGCCTCATTGATCGTTAGGTTGAGATGCGGTGACAGGGCCGTATTTTTGAGATGGATCCGACATGGTAAAGTCTGAGCAGCTCTTGAGTAAGTTTCGTTCCGGCTAAGTTCTGTTCTTACGTGAGCGGGACTCTAAGACGGTTGACAAGCTCGCAGAGGCAGCTGATCATTTCCTCGAGGCATAGCTGCAGAATAACTGGTCGGTCTTTAAATAGAAAGGGCAGCAGATAGCAGTGAAACACAAGAAAGGGGTTCCCAGTCACAGTCCCATCTTCTGTATTTCCTTTGCGAGAAAACTGCGCACAAGGCCTCAGATTGTCGGATGAAACTAAAACAGTCGTATTGCTCGTCTTGCCAATTCAATTTTGCTTTGGCAAAGTGATAGCAGTCGAAGCAGCTGATGCCTGTGCCCTGGGGTCTACTCCCCTTCCTGTCAACTATGCGGCCAACACGCTACTCTATTCCACATACTCTGGGCTTGCGAGTCCTTCCCTCGAGGTGTGCAGCTGTCGAATCCAGACCAGTGGGAGGCCGCATTGCTCAGTTCCGACTCGGACACACAGATCCGGGTTGTGACAAGAGCCCTAGAAGTCCCCGAACGCCACGGGCTCATGGCTACTTGATGGGGCTATAACCCAACACCGTCTGCTACATTTGTCGGCGGAAATGAAGTTTATCCTCCTCCTCCTCCTGCCGGAAGTGACTGATGGGGCTTATGAGACCCGCGTTGCTCATCACCTGCGCCTCTTGTCACGGTTGGCAGTTCGAGCCTTCTCACCGACGAATGTCGTCTGGTGAGTTCACTGCCGGTCAGAAGCCGCTCTCTTGCACTTATTGGTTTGCGTTACTAATTAACCGAGGATTCAAGTTCCTTCTCTGATCGGAATACTGGAATCGGTACATTACGAACAGGCTGCGTTTAAACGTGACAAAATAGCAGCCAATTGACAGTGTATGTGCAAAGGGACAGCGGGAATGCTTTGCACACATCGGTTCACGGCCATCAACATCATCATCACCAGCCAGACTACGCCCGCTGGAGGACATAGACCCCTAACATATCTTTCCAAACTGAGCCTATCCTGTGCCAGCCGCGGCCACCATATCACCGCGAGCTTCTTAATCTCATCCGCCAACCTACCTTCCCGCAGCCCCCTGCTACACTTGCCCTATCGTGGAATACACTTCGTTACCCTTAACAGCCATCGGTTGTTTTGCTTTCGCAGTACATGCACAGCCCAAGGCGTTTTCTTCTTGATTTCGACTGGGATGTCAATTGCCCGCATTTTTTCCTGGCTTAGAGTGACCTCTTGTCTCTTAACGCTACAGCTATCAAGTTTCTTTTCATAGCTAGCTGCGTTCTTTTCAGTTTTAGTTCAACTCTTTTCGTTTGCCTCCACGTTCCCGCCTCATAGGTGAGCACCGGCAAGTTACAGCCGTTACGAACTTTCATTTTGCGAGGTATTGGTCTACTTCCAGTCATGCTCTCGGAAAACCGGCGAAATGCGGTCCACGCCATTTTTAATCTAGTCACTTAAAAATCATAACCATTATCTGTGGTCACTATCTCTCCTATAAGTAGACATATTCCCTTACCATTCCTAGCGCCTCACTACCAATCATAAATTGCAGTTCCTTTCCGAGGCTCTTGAAAAATTTTGAGTGCCACCATTCTCCTCTGCCTTTCAAAGTCATTGATCACGTTTGGCAATTTTTGTGTCAGATTCTTTTGGTTTCGGTTTTAACAGCCAATTGATCCCTGTGACGTCAACATGCTCATATAGGTCACGAAAGGAATGAAAAAACTGCAATATAATGGTCGCTTCTACATTACTTTTCATTCCATCTCTTGTCGCAGGCTGGCTTTAACATTGCAGTGATTTAGAACGATTTAGTAGCGATTATATCGCAGTTTTTTCATTCCTCACGTGACCTTTGAGTTCATTGTTCGGCTGTTCAAACCGAAACCGAAAGGAAACAAGAAAGACAGTCAATCATAAGTAAATTAATGGTCGTATGGGAATACCGCTTAATAATCCATGTATAATTATTCCTTACTCATGATTGCAAAGAAGAAAGCACGCACCCAAAAGCTAGGTGTCTGGGTGCGTGCTTTCTTTGTAATCATGCTCCAATCATCCTTTAGCAAAAACTAATATGTTTGGAATATACAGTAGGCTTTTTAAATTGCATTTTAAAAGTATTTTGTATTCATAAATGCACTAAAAATATGTTGGAAATACGTTCCTGAAATTTCATGCTTGGTATTCGAAATATATTCTTAAAATATGTCAAAAATAGCTTACTTAAAGCATATTTCGAGCACTTTTCAAATACGTCAAAAAACATGTATGCAGTTTTAGCATCTTGTCAGTGTATTAAAAGCGTATTTTCGGAAGTATGAAATTAACTCATCTAAAGTATACTTCAATTCTAAAAAAACGGGCAGTCCTTGTAAATGTATATGTATGCAGTTTTAGCATGTCAATGTATTAAAAGTGTATTTTAGGAAATATCAAATTAATTCATCCAAAGTGTTCAATTCCAAAAAACGGGCAGTCCTTGTAAACGTATATGTATGCAGTTTTAGCATCTTGTTAATGTATTAAAAGTGCACTTTCGTAAATATGAAATTAATTCATCCGAAGTATACTTCAATTCTAACAAATGGGCAGTCCTTTCAAACGTATTTGCAGCACACTCCAAGCTGTCGTTGAACAGTCGAGTGCTCGAAATCGCGTTTCGGGAAAAGGCATTTGCGCGTTGTCAACGTATTTGAAGTGTACTTCCGTAAATACGCAATTAATTCGTCCAAAGAATACTTAAATTCTAGCGAATTGGCAGTCCGCCTTAGCATATTTGCAGCACACTCCGAGCTGCCTTTGAACAACCTAATGCTCGAAATCGAGTTTAGGGAAATCGCATTTTGGGGCTGGCAATGTTTTTAAAGTGTACTTTCGTAAATACGAAATTAATCCGTCCGAGTATACTTCGGTTCGAACAAATGGGCAGTCCGCGTAAACATATTTGCATCACACTTCAAGCTACCGTGGAACAATCTAGAGCTTGAAATGACGTTTCAGGCAACAGTGAAAACTCTCCCTTTCCTGTCGTCCTTTCGTTGCAACACAGTAATCATAGCGCGGGAACAACGCAGGACAAAGACGAGACCGGACGAGAACGCCTGCGTTGTTCCCGCGCTATGATTACTGTGTTGCAATGAATTACCAACCTGCCCAAGCCTTTTCTGTTCTAAAGTCCTTTCGTTTATGGTAACTTCTAACAGGAAGGTAATCACCACTTACTTACGCTACGTGCGGAGAACGTGACGGCATGATACCGGCAAAGACGCCTTGGGTATTTCCGGGCCCGAATATGCCAGCGAAAAGGACCACGACCGGCAAGGCCTACCGGCTCCCATAGACGCCCGTGTATCTGTTGGTTGACAGTTCGACTCCTGACCTATTTCTGACGCAGGTTTCGACGAGCAATTCTGTTCTAGACCGCCTTCCGATTCGAACGCGACTAGTAGGGCACTTCTCGGATAATTTTTCGGCCTACAGTCTTTGCGCAAGTAAACGCCTCACCGGGAAAGACAGCGCGTCGCTCTCAGTGGGTATATACCGGGTGTTTCAGCGAACACTTTCAAAAATTCCTAAAGATAGGAAATTAGAAATACAAAAAAAAAGTTTTCAGGAGCATACTCTGTGCGGCGGCGGACAAAATTTACCATAGGAAATACTATAATAATATTGAATTGAATTGAATCCAAACTTTATTTCACAAATGTGCACATTCTTTAGAATGAGCCACAGGCCAAAAGCTAAAGAAAATAGCTTGAAAATGCCTGTGGCTCATCTAAGAGCCATTACAAAATAATAAATAAGATAAACACATACATACAACGGTGGCAGGTCGCATACGAGCACACTATAGAAAGAATTTATAATATTTACGATTGAAAGGATTGCTACACAGAGATGTAGAAAAAACAATTAAAACTGAACAAATGCATTTGAAAGTTATACACAGTGCTGGGTTGATGACAAATGGGAAAAGGACGCCGATACATACACAAACTACAATACATGAAAAGAAGTTATGGAATATTATTTACAAAGTACACTTTTAAATCATGTGGTCGGAGGTTATACTTGCTAAGCTGGCTAGATTCGTAGCTGTTTAGAACATTAGGTATAAGAAAATTAAGTGCTTGTTTACCATAATTAGTTCTAGCGCGTGGCAGTGTCCATTTTGCAGTTGATCGCGTTTGAACATACTTTTCTATGGGCTTTAACATTGCGATATTAAGCAAAAAAATACATATTGATGGTGAAGAAAATTTGAGATAGTATAATAGGCAGTACTCAAGAAAATTATTTACACGAATTACTTCATACTTAATAAACAATTCAGCCGTATGGGCAGTAAAACTGGCACCTGCGATAATCCTGATAGCTTTCTTTTAGAGAATTAGAATTTTCTCTAGATTTGTTTTGGATGTGGTAGCCCAAACTATGTGGCAATAGTTAATGTGCGATTTGAATAGGGCATGATAAATCATTCGTTTTATACAGGGAGGAAATTCAGTGCGGTACCGAGCAAGAAAACCAACGGAAGAAGCTAATTTCTTACGAAGATGTGTTGCGTGTGTGGTCCAGCTCATACAGGCGTCAAAAATTACCCCGAGTGATCTGAAGGTGTCCACGATTTCTATTTTATGGTTCCCAAGTTGAAGATCATCGTTTAAGTTAATTTTGACGTTTTTAGGTCTGAAGAAAACAGCTTTAGATTTATTGGTATTAATAGACAACCCATTTTGAACGGACCACGCATGCAAAGTTTTAAGAACAGCATTAGCGCGATTTAATAAATGATCTGTTGAGGAGCCCGTTAAGAAAATACTCGCGTCATCTGCGTACAGAACGAAACGTTACTGTCAATGTTTACGAGGTCATTTATGTATACATTAAAGAGAAAAGGACCTAAAAGGCTGCCCTGAGGCACGCCACAGTTTATAGCCTGAAGAGTGGATCCATGTCCATCACAGAAAACAGCCTGTTTTCGATTAGTGAGGTATGAGCGTAGAAGATGGAGACACATTCCTCGAACACCATACATTTCTAGTTAAGCAAGAAAAATAGTGTGGTTAAGAAAGTCAAAAGCCTTACTGAAATCAACAAAGTTAGACATTTACGTTCAAAATTTTGCAAGATAAATTCGTTTTGTGAGAGGAGAGCAGATTCGGTACAGCGTCCCTTTCTAAACCCAAACTGTGCATCTGTTAGCAAGCTGTGTTTAGTAAAAAAGCTATCCATCCTTTTTAGAATAATCTTTTCATATACCTTCGAAAAAACCGGAAGTACGGAAATCGGGCGGTAGTTGGTTAATACGGCTTTATTACCTCCTTTAAAGATAACTGTTACTTTGGCATTTTTCATTTCATTAGAGAAAATAGAGCATGAAAGGGACTGATTAAAAATGAAAGCTAGATACGGGGCTATTTGGTCTGCAACAAACTTGAGCTGTTTTATTTGCAGCCCATCATAATCCACACAGCGTGTTGATTTCAGATTCATTAATACTGAGAACACTTCTTCCGAATCCGTTTGATAAAAGACCAGTGATTCATTAGGCACATTGCTAATTATACTAGTGGCAGGTTTTACATCTCCGGTTGGCTTAAAGGCAGTAAAAAAACAGTTAAATTTCTCTGCAAGGGAGGCCCCGGATAAAAGCTCATTTTCGACAAATAGTTCACCTAGTGTTTTGTTATGTTTTTTGTGGACAAAAGCTTCATTCAAAACTTTCCATAGCTGTCGGGGATTGTGCTTGTTATTACTAACTAAGCGCTGCTGGTAAGCTTGCTTAGCGCTCCTTAGCTCACTTGTAAGATTATTACGATGTTTTTTGAATGAAACTAAATCAGCAGGATCCTTAGTGAGCATAAAACGCTTGAAAAGCTTACTTCTGCGGTTCATCATTTTCATGTGAAGGGGTGTTACCCATGGTTTTCGAATCTTAGATTTTTTAGTTTTTGTCTTCCATGGAAAGCAGCGCGTGTAGTGTACTTTTAATTTATTAAGAAAGTACTTATAGCATTCGTCCGGCTGAGAGTAATTGAAAATCGAGCTCCAGTCTTCAGAAAGTATTGACAGCCTAAAACGGTTAAGGGATTCTTCATTAATGCACTGGTAAATAAAGACGTTGTGTTCACAATTGACAGCAGGGGTTTGGGCAACAACAGAAGCAAATACAGCGCAGTGATCACTAATATCCGAAACTATAGTTCCAGCACAATGGACATAGGAAGCGATGTCAACAATCAAAAGATCAAGTGTACTCGAAGAAGTAGCTGTAAATCAGGTAGGTGTGGTTATTAGGTTCAAAAATTCATTGGACCAGACAGCTTCTAAAAAGGCACTGCTGTTACGACTATTATCATCAATGTTAAGATTAAAGTCGCCACCAATAAGCGTCGATTTTTCCCGAGAGCAAAAGTCAAGAAAGGCATCAAAAAACTCAATAAAGGTATCAGTGCAACCTGACGGGGGCCTATATACCACTGAGACAGTACTGTCAGCAATTTTGACTGTAAGTATCTCAAAATCATCCTTCATAACAGAAAACTCGGGTAGCAGGTCTGCTTTAAGACCGCTTTTCACGTAAATGGCTACACCACCACCACGCGTGCTTCGGTTCAAATAGAAAAGAGAATAATCAGGAAGGTTCATAAAATCAATTTCATGCACCGCCCACGTTTCTGTGAACAACAGCACATCAAAGCTATGTTGAAGGTGTGCTAAGAAATAGGGCAAGTGGTCGGCCTTGTTTCTTATCGAGCGAATATTTAGGTGTAAAGCTGAAAAGCTGTTTTCTATTGCTAAGCTGCTCTTAACTTCGTGCGGTAGGAGAAGCTCGTGGTACTGCATAATGTGTAAAAAGACTAAGACAGCTGAGCGAGGTCCGCTTCAGATCGGACAACGACGACTGAATCACCTTGCTTCTTTCTGATAAGGATCCTGCCGTTCGCGTGCCAAACAAACGCATAACCGTGCTCCTTAGCCCAGTTCTTTGTGACAAAGAGAAGATTACGAGCGTGCTTTGTCAGGTTTTCCAGGATGTACTGGTCACTATTCTCGTCACTCAAGGCACGTTTCTTGGCAAACCATTTCTCCCTTAATTCCTGACGGGCAAAACGAACGATGACACCAGGTATTTTGTCGCGTTTCGACGGCAGCCTGTGGATTGCTGTGACGTCGTGCGTGACGAGGGCTTCCAGACTCAGTGTTGCACTAATTTCATTTACTTTGTCGAGAAGAATTTCGTTATCCGTTTGAGAAATGCCATGAAACTCCAGGTTCAGCCTTCGGCTTCGCCATTCAAGGTCATTTAGTTCAGCTTTTAGTTCTGCCACTTCATTTGAATCACATTTGTTTTCCAAGGTGCTTACCCTATCTTTCAACTGCTTCGTTTCTTTTTCTTGAGTATCAAGACGTGTAGCAAAGTTGTCGAACTCCGCTGAGAGCAACTCAATGGAATTCTCAATCGAATCGACTTTGCCTGGTAGACAAAGGAGAGAGTTCAGTTTGCCATTTATGTCTAGAAGTACTGCATGTATGTCTGTTTCCAGCGAGACCGGAGACTCAGCACAGTTTTTTTTCGACCCACCTGGCTTGCATGAGCTGCGCTTCCAATTTTTCTTGAGGGACTCTCTTTTGTTGTTGGTTTTAAGTGCTCCCTCAGCAACCCCGGAGCACTCCCCCACATGGAATAAGAATGCGCATTCAGTGCAAGCCAAGCGAGCAGAATCCCCAAGAAACACATCCCTGCAAGCACAGCAACGCGACATTGCAAGATACGACTAACAGGAGCCACTGAATGCAAAACACTTCACATTGGCAGCAGCGGCGGAAAGTTGATACGAAAGAGCTAATTAACTAAACTGATATAGCTAATTAACTAAAATTTACTCATTAACTTAACTAGTACCAAATAATTACTAGTACCATTAATTAACCAAGTAACCAGTACCCAGTACCAAGTAATTAGTGCCATTAATTAACTAGTACCAATAGGGAGTTTGAAGCCACGGACAAGACGATGTTATATCAATTTTTAAAACGAAGAAAAATTCATTCTCTAAAGACCCGCATGCAGCACGAGGAAATCTGGCGTTTTTCCCGCACGAAACCGAAAATCGGCGCACGAGGAGCGCCGGAAGTCTTGTGCGAACGCAATGTCCGCTGGTGACGTGATTGTGGCGCCCAATTCGAAACGTCTGTGCTAATTTCCCCGGCTAGGGAGCATCAGCGCTCAGCCTAGACCGCGGCCGGCGTTATCTGTTGCTTCGTCACTCGGCGCAAGAAAGAGGATAGTCATCGCCATCTACGCGACCGTCGATGCTGAGAATCCTGATAGGCGCTGCCTGCAGTTTTCTTTCTTTCTTCTTCTGTTTCCGTCAGTTCTGATCTGGCTACCGGAGGGGCGAGATGTGAGGCGTCACCTTCACTTGATTTGTTCACTATGCTGAGCTGCTGTTCTATAGTCGCTGCATGTTAGGAACCGCATCAGACATAAGTTTTGTCTGCGTAGCGAGGAGGGCTAGCGCGACAGTGGGTGCATTCCGTTAGGCTGTTGTCCTTCCAGTCTGTAGTTCCAATTTCACAAAAAGTGTTGACATTTCTGTTTGAAGCGCTTGGCGTGCGACACAGACATTGCAGTGCCAGTGTTTCAAACTACTGAAATGTACGGAAGTGTCCTCTCGGATTAAAACCTGAACGCCGCTGCGTGTGTATTGTGGGAATGGCCGCGCCAACTCAACTCCAGTACTCAGCTGCCGAGAAAGTGGACATTGTGCTCACTTATGTCATCGCGCAAATGGACGCGGAGCTGGCATCCAGACTGTATGCTGCCCAACATCCAGGTCGTCGTGTGCCGACTCGTCCCACATTCACATCGACATTTAATCGATTTAGGACCCCTGGATCAGTCCATGTTCAGAAAAGGAAAATACGAGCCAGTGCAGCCTACGATTTTGACATTGATGTCCTCGCTTACGTCTCTGTCAGGCCGGAAGCAAGTGTCAGGGAAATAGCAAGCGCATGTGGAGCGAGTCCGACTTCAGTTTGGAGGTCGCCTTCAACACACAGCTACCACCCATATCATGTGAGTCTTCACCAGGAACTGACACCAAATGACTTTCAAACACTGCTTGATTTTTGCAACTGGTGCCTGATTCAGTGCGACGAAGACCCGAGATTTCTCCACAGAGTGGTTTGGACGGACGAGGCCCAATTTTGCAGGGATTCGAATGTCAATTTGCACAACGCCCACTATTGGTGCGCTCAGAACCCGCATTGGCTACGCCAGCACAAGCACCAGGCAAGATGGTCAGCAAATAAATGTTTGGTGTGGCATTTATGCCGGCCGTGTAGTCGGTCCTTACTTCATCGATGGAAACCTTACAGGAAAGAAGTACACAGACTGCGTTCTAAAGGCGTTTTCTCTGAGTTTGCCTCAGAGCTCCCACTCGCAGTGTTAAAAAAATTGGCTGTGGCTTAGCTTGGTTAAGCCCGGTAATAGGAAAGCAATATCCGTAGCTCAACCATATATATCCGCTATATATCAATATCCGTAGCCCCTTGACCCCTCCCCGGATCATCGTCGGGGGGGGGGGGGGGGGGGGGGCGTGAAACTGTACACGTCGAGCGTCTTAAGCCCTACTATGACCCGACAATTCTTTCGTCCTCGTAAGTCGCCAGGATGGCTTCTTTTCGCCGGGGAGGTAACTGTAAAGGGAACGACCGGCAGCCGCTCACGCGGTGGGACGAAGAGGTGAAAGAAGTGCTGCGCTGGCTTCTGAGTGACTCCTGGGTGTGTGCCTGCCGTGACGCATCTTCGATCAACGACCTCCGTCTTGCGCTTCGAAGACGCTCCTGTACATGTACGGTATTTAATGGGTATTTTTAGTATATTTTTAATGCATTATAAATATGCTAAGCGGGAAAAAATGTACTTTTCACGTATTTTAAAGAACGTTCAATATATTATTCGTAGCACACTTAGAAAGCATTCGTATTGCAGTTTAAGCATAGGGACATAATAATGCTAAATAAATATGAAAGTAATAGAATATGTTTGAAATGCATTTTCAGCGCATCCTCTTTTTCACTAAGGGATGCTCTATAGTCCAGTCGATATATTGCTTACAGGCTGCGTTTAGATGCGACAAAGCAGCAGCCCAATGACACAGTACGTGCAAAGGGACAACGTGACTGCATTGCGCTTATTGGTGTCCGGTACTGACAGGCAGGTTCAAGTTCCGTCTCTCCTGGCCCTAGTTCAATCGATAAAATAGAAACTGCGTTTGATCATCATCATCAACCTGGCTATGTCCACTGCAGGACAAGGGCCTCTCCCATGTCTCTCCAAACAGCCCTCTCCTCTGCCAGCTGCGGCTTCCGTATCATCACAAATTTCTTATCTAATCCGCCCACTTAACTTTCTGCCGCCCCCTGCTATGCTTGCCTTCTCTTGGGATCCACTCAGTTACCCTTAAGGACCAGCGGTTATCTTGCCTTCGCATTACATGCCCTGCCCTGCCTTGCCCTGCCCAGGTAGGCAGGCAGGGCAGACAAGGCAGGCAGGGCAGGGCAGGTAGGGCAGGGCAGGCAGGGCAGGCAGGGCAGGCAGGGCAGGGCGGGTAGGGCGGGTAGGGCAGGCAGGGCAGGGCGGATAGGGCAGGACAGGGCAGGGCAGGCAGGCAGGCAGGCAGGCAGGCAGGGCAGGCAGGCAGCCAGGCAGGCAGGGCAGGCAGGGCAGGGCAGGGCGGGCAGGGCGGGCAGGGCGGGCAGGGCAGGCAGGCAGGCAGGGCAGACAGGGCAGGGCGGGTAGGGCGGGTAGGGCAGGCAGGGCAGGCAGGGCAGACAGGGCAGGGCAGACAGGCAGGGCAGGCAGGGCAGGCAGGGCAGGGCAGGCAGGGCAGGGCGGGTAGGGCAGGCAGGGCAGGCAGGGCAGGCAGGGCAGGCAGGGCAGGCAGGGCAGGCAGGACGGGTAGGGCAGGCATAAAGTCCCTAGATAAGCTTTGCTAAGTAGCGACAAGTCCCTCCTCTCCTACCGCCCTTTCCCCTGCGGATCGCGTCGTCCGCCATGTTCTTCCTGACGCGCTCCGATGGCGCGGTTGTATGCACTGGAACGGCGGACCTTGCAGAGTCGCGGCTTTGCTGTAAGGGGCAGTGAAAAATGTAGTAAATGAGCTTGGTATGAGAAGAAGGGAAACGTGCCAGTAATGCGCTCCGAATGTGATTTGCGTTCAGTTTTGTCGGAGACAGCGAGTGCGGCAAAACTGCAGTTGTGGTGCGGCGGCCAGTTCGCGAGAGAACACGGACACGCGTGCAACTTTATATATAGCATATTATTGCAAAGACTACCAACGGCGGTTTGTGGCGGTTTGCGGGGCAGTTTTGCTGGCCGGTGAGAGAATATTGACGGGACAGCAGTGCATTTGTTTCTTTATGCTAAGCTTCCTCAGAATTATGGGCTCGAATTGATCTTCAGTAAAATGGAGCTTTAAAGAAGGGTAGTCGTATTAGGAATATATATGAAGATGAAAAATACAAAAACCTAGCTGTGCAGGTGAACACACTGAAGTCCCTTCATGAATTTCTAGGACAGACGGAAGCCGATGTCTGCGGGGTGCCGGTATGCACGAAATAATTACGGTGCTGCCTCGCGGATTACTTGTATGGTGGGAATAGAATGAAAGGAATATTATGGGCATTGGATGCTGAGACTGACCGTTGGTTTCGCACAGCAATAAAATTCCTTTGCGCCCGCGTCACAAACTTTTGGCACGTAGAGCACTTGTGCAGCAGACACTCCAATAAATCAGACATGCTATGCGCGAGTGTGAACACATGTAAATTCATCTAATTGGAGCCCGAGTTATGTACACACCGCCAATCTTTAATAGTACCGCGCGAGCGTCGACTGGACAACGCCTTATCATGGCGCGGAGCGCGAATCAAGCGAGAATAAGCGCATTTGTTTCAGATGCACTAGTTATCGCTCGTTTTGCCGCTCAGCGCTGTCATCAGGCGCTGACAAGCCGGCTGGTCGACGGTCGCGCGGTACTATTAAAGAATTGGCAGGGCGTACCGCAGAACACTTCGCAAGAGGTTACGGTTTCAGGGCGCATTACTGAGCGAAAAGGTTTTGACTACTTGATCTCAATGGACCAGCTGCAGTAGGTGCCGGAGTGGGGCCGTAGGCTGAAATACGCGCGCATACTTGCACTGACATGCATGTTTACGAAATGACAAAGGCGGACAGCAGTGCGTAATCAAACAATCGTCAAGCATAGTGCGAGCTGGGAGCTTTAGCAATTCTGACCCGCCAGCCAAAGTTTGCTACTAGAGCATCGAATCTCAACGATGGAAAACAGGAATTGAGCTTACATCGTATAACTTGCTAGAATTCGCCAGCTTGAAATTTTTTCTCCCAATCCTGTGGAGCCACGCTTTCTGTCGCACAATATCGTTCTTCGCCAGCGGCACTGAAAACAACGCCAGACCTTTTCCTGACTGGGTTGAGTACCCGAAGGTGCAACTGCCCGGAATTTCGGCTGCTGCTGCGGACACAAAAAAAAGAGCCCGATAAACTAAAGTGACTTCCAGCAAACAGCGACAAATATAAAGTCACCTCCACTGAATGTCCGTGGCCAGCACAACTATACTGTCACGTTGTAGTGACGGCAGTCCAGCGGTCAGGAAGACAGCAACAAAACTTGCAAACGAAGCTCTTTATTTGTGCTGACTTGCGCCCGCAAAACAACTGAATCACTCGGCGGCGCCGTAAGCAACAGACGTGCTCGTCAGTAGCCGAACTACGAAATGCCGGCCGCTCGCGGCATCGCTCAATTTAAAGCCGGCAAGGAAACTTCGAGACAACCAGGTCAGGATCATCTACAGTAATCTGGAAAAACGTAGATGCAGCTCTGCACGACTGCGATCAGTGGAGGTTAGTCCGGGCGCTTCTCGCGTCACGAAGAAACGTAGCGTGCAAGCGCCGTCAAACTATGCAGCCGGACGACTTAGGAAGAACATGGCGGAACGGAAATAGTTCCCAACCGGAAGTGGGCGCTGTCCAATAGTGTGCGTCGGCGGCGCCGCAAACGTTTTCGATACTTATCTTTTTTTAGAAAAGCTCATAAAGGGACTTTAGGCAGGCAGGGCAGGCAGGGCAGGGCAGGCAGGGCAGGCAGGCAGGCAGGGCGGGCAGGGCAGGGCAGGCAGGCAGGCAGGGCAGGCAGGGCAGGGCAGGCAGGGCAGGCAGGGCGGTTAGGGCGGGTAGGGCGGGTAGGGCAGGCAGGGCAGGGCGGGTAGGGCAGGCAGGCAGGGCAGGCAGGGCAGGGCAGGCAGGGCAGGGCGGGCAGGGCAGGCAGGGCAGGCAGGCAGGCAGGCAGGCAGGCAGGGCAGGGCAGGGCAGGGCAGGCAGGGCAGGCAGGGTAGGGCGGGTAGGGCAGGCGGGGCAGGCAGGCAGGGCAGGGCAGGGCAGGCCAGGTAGGCAGGCAGGCAGGGAGGCAGGGCAGGCAGGGAAGGGTGGGTAGGGCAGGCAGGGCAGGCAGGCAGGCAGGGCAGGGCACGCAGGCAGGCAGGGCAGAGCGGGTAGGGCAGGCAGGCAGGGCAGACAGGGCAGGGCAGGCAGGCAGGCAGGGCAGGCAGGGCAAGCAGGGCGGGTAGGGCAGGGCAGGGCAGGGCAGGCAGGGCAGGTAGGGCTGAGATCTGGGCGAGTTGGTATGCATTCATACTGGTGAACAGCGCAAAAAAGGCGGGACAACAACAAGACAAGCGCTGACTATCAACTGGGTTTATTGAAGGACGGAAGGGTATATATACAAAAACATAACACAAAGAAGTAAGAGATAGTGTGAAAAGGGCCGTGAAAATCAAAACTTATGTCACATGTGAAGTGATATAATCCAATTCCTTGTTGCTAAGTGCCACGGAAGGACTGCTGATGCATTCGACACCTTGCCTGTGGATGTGATGCGCTTCCATTATTTCGCGCGTGAGTTTATCTTTATGGCGGAACAGAACTTCGGTTTTCTTGTACTCCGGTGCGCACTTGCACTTTTTGCAGCGGAACTTTGTGCGCGGAAGCCCGCCGTCCTGTTCCGATTTCCTTTCTTGCTCCCTTTCATGATGGCATTTGCACTTTTGACAATGAGCGGCAACGTGGCTAAGAGGGCCACTTTTCCTTGTGTTTTCATGCTCCATGAGCCTTTTGTTTACGCATCTGCCGGTCTGCCCGACGTAAACAGCACCGCAAGAGAAGGGAATTTTGTACACCACGTTTTCTGCACATGGTACAGAGGGTGAAACATGGCGTACCTGGCAGCCTTCCTTCTTCTCTTCCTTAGCCTGTGCAACCTGCTTGCACATGGAGCTCAGTTTGTGGGGAGCAGAAAACACAACATCGACATCATACCTGCCGGCAACCTTCTTGAGACCGTGAGACAAGCCGTGCGTGTAAGGAACCACCGCTGGTCTTTTCACCTTCTTGCCTCCATTGGGTCGGCCATTTTTTACGAATTTGCTGTTTACGTCGGGCAGACAGGCAGATGCGTAAACAAAAGGCTCATGGAGCATGAAAACACAAGGAAAAGTGACCCTCTTAGCCACGTTGCCGCTCATTGTCAAAAGTGCAAATGCCACCATGAAAGGGAGCAAGAAAGAAAATCGGAACAGGACGGCGGGCTTACGCGCACAAAGTTCCGCTGCAAAAAGTGCAAGTGCGCACCGGAGTACAAGAAAACCGAAGTTCTGTTCCGCCATAAAGATAAACTCACGCGCGAAATAATGGAAGCGCATCACATCCGCAGGCAAGGTGTCGAATGCATCAGCAGTCCTTCCGTGGCACTTAGCAACAAGGAATTGGCTTACATCACTTCACATGTGACATAAGTTTTGATTTTCACGGCCCTTTTCACACTATCTCTTACTTCTTTGTGTTATGTTTTTGTATATATACCCTTCCGTCCTTCAATAAACCCAGTTGATAGCGCTTGTCTTGTTGTTGTCCCGCCTTTTTTGCGCTGTTCACCAGTATAGGGCAGGTAGGGCAGGCAAGGCAGGTAGGGCAGGGCGGGTAGGGCAGGCAGGCAGGCAGGGCAGGCAGGGCAGGGCAGGGCAGGCAGGCAGGGCAGGCAGGGCAGGCAGGGCAGGCAGGGCAGGCAGGGCAGGCAGGGCAGGGCGGGTAGGGCAGGCAGGGCAGGGCAGGGCAGGCAGGCAGGCAGGGCAGGGCAAGGCAGGCAGGGCAGGGCAGGCAGGGCAGGCAGGGCAGGCAGGCAGGTCGGGCAGGCAGGTCAGGCAGGGCAGGCAGGGCAGGGCAGGGCAGGACAGGCAGGCAGGCAGGCAGGGCAGGCAGGGCAGGGTGGGTAGGGCGGGTAGGGCGGGTAGGGCAGGCAGGACAGGGCGGGTTGGGCAGGCAGGGCAGGGCGGGTAGCGCAGGCAGGCAGGCAGGCAGGGCAGGCAGGGCAGGCAGGGCAGGCAGGGCAGGGTAGGGCAGGCAGGGTTGGCAGGGCAGGCAGGGCAGGCAGCCAGGCAGCCAGGCAGCCAGGCAGGCAGGCAGGGCAGGCAGGGCAGGGCGGGTAGGGCAGGCAGGGCAGGCAGGGCAGGCAGGGCAGGGCGGGTAGGGCGGGCAGGGCGGGCAGGGCAGGTAGGAAGGCAGGGTAGGACAGGTAGGGTAGGACAGTTAAGGAACTACTTCATGGGAAACAGTGTTAGAAGCTTTAGTCATGTCGAAGTACGAGGGGGTACCCAAAAGAAACCGGACTTATTTTTGTATGAACTTATTTGTTCACATTTTCAGCACAGACCTTCAATATCCTTCAAAGTACTCTCCACTTACAATGATACGTTTGTCGAATCTTTCATTTCATTTCTCAAAACATTGTTTAAATTCATCTTTTGTGATGCTTGACAGTCCCTCCGTCGTTTTTTTCTTCACCTCAGCAACATCAGCGAAACGCTTTCCATTCACCTGTCTTTTCATTCTACGAAATAAAGAAAGTAGCACGTGGCAAGGTCGGGTGAGTATGAGGGTTGAGGAACAGAGGTCAAGCCAATTTTGGTCCGAATTTGTCGTAGAGACAGGGCTGTGTGAGCAGGGGCATTACCATGGTGGAAAAACCAGTCACCCGTCTGCCACAAATCAGGCCGCTTCCACCAAACACTGTTGCCCAATCTTTTCAAAACATCCAAGCAGAAAGCCTGGTTAACTGTCTGACCTTGCGGAACAAATTCTGAATGGACGACTCCTCTCACGTCGAGAAAACAAATCAGCATTGTTTTGAGGTTTGGTTTCACCTGACGAGCTTTCTTGAGGCGAGATGAATTTGGAGTTTTCCACTGGCGTGACTGTTGTTTTGATTCAGAATTTAATTCAGGAGCACTTGAGTTGTCCCCATAGCATCGTCCTTGAACGTCTTTCTGAATATCTCAAGAGTTTCCGTTCCACTTTTTCCGAGAAAAAAATCAGAGTTTCACCGGAGCACGCTGTTCACGAAAATCAGCCATTGCAAAAACGACGCTCACACAAAACATTCGTCACTCTAAAACTCTTCCTAAACTAGTCTGAGCTCCTTCAACGACGGCACTCGGCTTACTGACTCTGGAATGTTCGTTATATGTGCTCCTAGCGGCAAAACGCGGTACCACAGAAGCTGTGCCGATTCAAAAAATTAGTCCGGTTTCTTTTGGGTACCCCCTCGTAGATTGCATCCACCTGACCACGATTAAAGACTTGAGGCCCACTCTATCCGAGAAAACTGCATAAATTCGTTTCCATGGATCGTCTTATTAAAAAACCGTGCAGAGTTGTGATCGTTTGTTTGAAATATGAGCTCATGCGTTCGTGCATTACCATTTCAAAACTTTCGCAAAAGAAAAAAATTGCGGCACAGAACGAAAATTATTCAGATCAGAAGCATCACAAGACTTCAATACAGGAGCAACTTCTGACACATTCCAATGAGAGAGAAAAACACCAGTGCTGAAAGATGTATTGAACGAAAACATCTTCGACGGAGGTCCGTCTGGTTGGGTTTTTTGATAGTTGAGAGAAAAAACTGAGGCCAACCAATATTTTAATTTTGCCCAACGTTTCGGGACCAACTCGGTACCTTCTTGAGGGGTGACTAAAGGCACACTTTATTCACCCCTGAAGAAGGGACCTTGTTGGTCCCGAAACGTTGAGCAATATTTAAATATTGGTTGGCGTGAGTTTTTTCTTTTAAAGATGTATTGAACAAATCTTTCAAAGTCCTGCCTGGGCCACATAGGCCTGCAGTATTTTGAAATAAAAAAAACAGCGGAAATTAACAACGGCAATGCGTTGCGCTTATTGATACGCTCTATTGACTCGAATGTTGAAGTACCATTTCTCCTGTGACAACTCGAGTCGGTACATTGAATACAGACTTCATTTAGAGTTGACAGCCTAACAGCCCTGTGCGGCAGTATAGCAGAGGGACCGCTGAAATAAGTTGCGCTTATTAGTTCTTCGTACTGACACGCAGGTTCAAGTTCCGGCTCGGCTCGATCTACACGGATCAACACATTGAATACGTCTACCCAGGCAAAGAGGGCAGCACAGAGCCTTTAGCCTGGCGCAAATGGAACGACAAGGACAACCCTCTTGAGACAAAGGTCTCCGAGCATCGCGTTCGCTCTGGGATTCGTGTTCTTCGCATCACATCTGACGACCAATACCAACAGCAGGTAAGATTGTCCTGTGACTGCCTCCACTTCTGGTCCTGCTTTTAAGGCGGAAGCCGTTATTTCCTCATCGTTGTAAGCAGGAGTTGTCGACAGAAATGTCACGCTTTTCAATTGGTCGAAACGGTCGTGACGTCACAGTGCGCGAATTTCAAACGGGGCCAATTGTACTTTGGCTAGTAACCATGCTACCAATTAAAGGGATCGTATAGTGATGCTCCAAGTAAGTGAGACTGAGTTTAGTTAATTGCTCAATTACCAAATTAGCCTAATGTACCCTTCTAGTCAGGCAAGCTCAGTAAATAAAACCGATTAGGAAATTTGTTGAGTTCGGGAATCGAACCCCGATCTCCGGAGTGAAAGACGAGCATGCTACCACTCCGCCATGCTAGCTCGATGGTATGGAATGTACACAGGCGCGTCTAGTGAATACGGTGTCTTCGTTCACTCTCATCTTCCTCCCTTCCCGTTACGGCGAGGTTTAGGTGTCCACCGAGATATGCGAGACAGATACATTTCCTTTGCTCAAAAACCAATTTCCCGACGAGCATGGCGTACAACCGAACGGGCGATGGCATTCTGTGGACTCCATGGCAGCGTTGCAAAGCGCAGTCGCGTTCCACTCTTAGAGGCGTACCCTATCATCTTAACAACACATCAGTGACACAAGCAGCAACACCGCGCTTAAGGCTTTCGCCTCACCGCACTTTAGGTCAACAAAGTGCCCCCCTGAGTTTTTTTTTTCTTCGAAGAGGCCCTATGCACCGGGCGGCTGCCGAAGCCGACAATGGGGCGAGTTTAAATGACCTCATTTTAATTACTGCAGGGCGCGAAACACACGGAGTGAGAAAACAACGAGTCCTGTTCTCTCGGGCTTAGTGCGTGCCCTTCTATTTACCAGAAGCGTTCGTTGGTAGAGAGCAAAAGTAGATGTCGCTTGTTAATAGGCTTGGGTGAAAAAAACGTATTATGGCGTCCCTCTGCAAGGCGAGGTTCGGTGAGTGCTCTTTGCCATGGTGAAATAATAATGGTTTTGTGGTATTATTCGCAATTTTTGTTAGAGTGTGAGCGGCGTCATGCGAACACTCTTTGTCACCGAGTTCGGACCACACAGCGTGACACGTTGCTATGGTGCCTTGCAGTGACGCCCTCCGTTGCGTCGCTGTAAGCGACCATTATAACCGTGATGCAGTTCGACGGCTTTGCTCTCCTTGCTTTCCCATTTACTCCTATCGCGCCTTCGCTTTACGCCAACGCTTCAGACACTCACAGGAAGAAGACGCTACTTTTCCACTCAACAAATGTTGCACCATGCCTGCAGTAGCGATAAACCTCACATACTCGCTTAAGCACAATTAAGTAACGAGTACATAGCCGTAAAACAGTATGAGGATGGGGATTGATAACTAGCACATGAGCAAGTTCGGCGGCAGAATACAAAGGAGAAAAGAGAAACGGGCGACAAGAGTGGATGATGTTTGTTTCAGAGACTATTTTGATAGCAGCATAATGTCACGTAGTGGTGACTCCTGTCCGGAGAGCAGGAAAACGACGCAAATGGCTTTTAAAGAACACTCTTTATTTAGGCCGACTTGCGCCCAAAATGCGCTGAATAACTCGGCAGCTGCGCAGCAGCAAGGTTGCTCGGTGGTCGGCGAACTCGATGCCGCCTTCTCGGCCGTGGTCAATTCAACGCTGATAGCGAACATTCAAGTAGAGGATGCAAAGTTACTACAACATTCTGGAACCGCTTAGAATCAGCTCCGCCTGGATGCGATCAATCGAGATAAATCTGGTCTTGTCTCGCATCAAAAGTTAAGCAATAAATCAGCGTGCTAGCAGCTCTGAAGAATAAACACAGAAACACTGGAAAGATTCGCAGCAATAGCTTCTGTTAGAAGTAGCATCTTTGCAAATATTTCGACCACTTCACCTCCTGTACGACTTTATCCACTGCAGGGCACATGCATATTCCGTCCACCCAAAATTTAACCCTGTCCTATGCCAGCTGCTGCCATTTCTCGTTTATTTATGGCGAGGCGCCCATTGATAGCCATAGTCCTTTTGCACTGGTGAACTCAGAGCAGTGAACCAGGACAGAAAAAAAATATATTAACAAAAGAGTCACAAAAGGGAGATGGCGACAATGAATGACAGAAGCAGTTATCAGTCAAAAGGTGTTAGAATCCCAAGTTGGTAGAGCCGGTTTCTGCTGACAACGTTAAAATTGTGATTAAATAGATCAGGGCCGCAAGGTACCATTAAATTATACGTACACATCATTCTCATAATGAGGCTTAGTTCGAACGGTGACACGTCAGTTACTTGGGTTTGTCGCAGGGACCGTCCATATACCCAAAGATTGATCAAACTTCTAGGTATACATACAGTCAATGCTTCCATGTAAAAACTTGAAGAGATCGACTTGCGGCTACAGCCTAGACTCAAGTCGGTCAGTGCCTGAGCACGCAGGGCAGCCTTGTAATCGTCTCGAGGAGCACACATGCAGGCTAATCGGCAAATGGCATTCCTCACAAAGAGCTTCTGCGCATTTTCGAGAGTTGGCGAAGAGGTGCACATCAGTTTTCATACAAAGGAAGCACATTGAAGTCAGCACGACAAGTCTTTGGTACAGGCCAACACGGCATGCAGTGCTACATAGGACTCTGCGTCCACTGGTCACCGGGAGATGAAGGCAGCTCGTGAAGCAGTTGAACGAGATTTGTTTGCCGATATGAGAAAAATGCGCGCGGGAGCAGGTGAAAACGAGAAAAGCATGACTCACATAAATCAAGTACTTGAAGAGCTGAAGAAGGATTGTAGTGACGTTACGGCAGAAAATGCTTCACGAAGACAATAAAACAATGAACTGCCTGCTGAGTTTGATGCCTTTAAGAAGCACCTTGCGGACATTGGGTTCCGTCTGACGCACGCAGAACAGCACTCGAGAAATAACATATCAAAGAACGGGATGAAAGAACTGACCAGGATGTCACTAGCATTGTTCGTGACCTTGGTGAGCTTGCCGGTGTAGTCATTGCCCCTGACGACATGGAGCCTCAATTGCCACCGCGTCCCGTCCAAGAATGAGCCCAGTTGCATTGTTGTTCATTTCTGTCAGTGCCGAAAGAGGAATGCCTAGCTCAAACAGCTAGAACGCTGCGCCTTAAGGATTCTGACCTTGGCAATAATTCGGAATCGCTTGTGTTCATAAATGGACACCTGTGCCTAACTCTCAGGTGTCTTCTGGGACTGGCTGCGGCTAGAAAACGTTCTTCTGGTTGGAAATATGCTTGGTGTCGCACTGCTAAATCCACGCAAAAAAAAAATGGGATTACTCTGATTTACTGATCCTCCAGCATGAACATGATTTAGATAGCATTAGCTTAAAGATTTTTTTTTCTGCAAGCTAGCAGTGGAAAAAAAAGCATGAACCGGGCAAAGGAGATGATAATTTAAAACGGTGCTCCATGGTTGGGGAGTTGACCGGTCTAAAAAATTTTTTACAATGACGTTAGTCGCGTGACAGTCTCACCAATTTATAAAAATATCTCATCATAATAAGGCACGACAGATTGGAACAAAGCAAACATAGCACCAACGCCTAGCCTATACAAACGCCTTCATCACCCATGAGAGCACATGTCATCCATGAGAGTACATGGCAGACGCTCGAAGTACTCCATATAACTGCTCCATACTCGGAGCGCTAAAAGTTGAAGCTATGAAGATATTGCTCGCACAAAACTTTCCAAACGAAATGTCATATCTTCAGACATGTATCCTGGTACATCTGATAGTGAGCATTGCTCTGAATGCCAGGCACATACACCGCGTCAAGTGCGGGTCGCGCACAGCTGAGCTGAGGGATATTTGCGCATATTTTACGAGTTGGCGGTCTGATAACGCTGGTTCGGGACATAAACTTCTCTTCCACGATGGCTTGTATACCAGTGAGTTCGTTGATGCAGCGGAAGCGGACGGCTGTTCGCTGAATGATTCTCGCCAGTGCTTGAACTGCGCACATTTTAACCTGATTTCGGGCAGGACTAACCACGGGACGTTGCGGTTTTCTTCGGCAAGGCCGATTTCTTACTTACGAGGACGTTATTACAAACACGGTTGTATATTGCGAAGAGGGTGTGTTTAAACTGTCTCACTACAAACCTTATTTTGTCACCTGTTGAGGTAAACGCGGTGGTGGTGTATCCATGCTAATTTGCAATGATATCGACTGCGATTGCTCCCCTGTGTTCTGTTCTGCTCCTAAGTTCGAGGCGCTGGTACTTAAATGCCGAATGTACATATTCTGTACATATTATCCGCTGCCATTCGGTGATGTCTCTGTTTTTCACCTTCATAGATACGCTCTCAAAATTTGTCAATGCTCAGAATTTCTATATAATGCTAGGGGGGATTTCAATATTAATTTTCTTGCCGAAAATCGCGAAAAGATGATGTTTGAATACAATCTGAACACGCACTCTTGCCGAAATGGGACACCATCACCTACAAGGCTGACTGCAGGTTCACAAACGCTCCTCGAAAGTTGAAAGTTTATTGAGGGATTCAATCAAAGTTGCACCTGTATACAGCCATAGGTCCCATGGTACAAGACCTCGGGCGGGACCTCCCATGAAAATAAATTTCAATATGCAACAAAATACAAAATTCACAACACATTACTTAGCGACGCACAGAATAAGTATAGGTACATAGTGTATTATGATTTACTGAAATATTTAAATACAAACAATGTAATGCAGGAAAATGTACAATAAAGCACTCACAGATGCCGCGATACATAGGATCAATAAGAGAAAAATCACACATTAAGAAGGAAAAGCTTTAGTTTGACCTTGAACAAAGAAAGCGTATTAGTTCGTTTGATGTCTAAGTTCAAAGCGTTCCAAAATGATATGGATGAAAAATGAAGGCATTGTTTCCCGTAGTTAGTTCTGACTTTAGGTAGTAAAAAGTTATTACGCAGCGCAAAACATGTGACGATGTTGCTCATGATCGTGCCGGGAGAAAATATGCTTAGCGGGAGATGATGATGAAGAGTCTTAGGAGATGATGATTAAGAGTCTTAAAGAATAGGATACCAATGTTGTAAAAATAAAGGGCCGAGATAGGTAGAACGTTTAAATCTATGAACAAAATGCGGGAGGATGACACTCGCGGGGTACAGGTTATGATACGCATGGCTTGCTTTTGCAGTTTTATTAAAGGCCAGAGATGATTATGATAGGCGTTACCCCAAGATGAGATACCGTAGTTTATGTGGCTGAGGGTTGAATGCGTAGCAAAGAGATAATAAAGTTTGGACTGGGAAATAGCGTCGGGCTTTAATTACTGCGCGCAATCCATAAGAAATTTCTTGCACGTTTGAGCTACATGATGGTGGAATTTTAAATGAGAGTCAATGATAACACCCAGAAAAGACACTCAATCTTGCCATGAAATGGCAGCAGAATTGAGATAAAGAAGTGGTGTGATGGACAATGGCTTCTGAGGGGGATGAAAAATCTCAAAACAAGTTTTAGTGACGTTCACGGACAGGCGGTTAATGTGGCACCAGCGCTCAAGAGAATTAAGATCATTCTGTAGGTTAAGTATCAGCTGATTAATGTCCTGGTGCGATGATATCAAGGTAGAGTCATCTGCGTATAGTATACTATTGCAATTCTATAAACAGGATGGTGAATCATTAATGTAGAGTAAAAACAACACAGGGCCAAGAATTGAGCCTTGTGGAACACCCTTGTTAATTAAAGCTATGTTAGATGTATGGTCATTAATAGAGACTATGTGCTCTCGGTCCCAGAGAAAGCTCTTCAAGAGCATTAGGGAGGTCTAGTGATACCATAGGATTCCAATTTGTGAAACAAGATGGAGTGATCAATGGAATCAAATGCTTTGCTAAAATCTATGTAAACTGCTCCTGAGAGCATTCCTTTATCAATTGCCAGCCTAACATAATCTATGAGAGACGCCATTGCAGTATCTGTACACGGACCGCGCCGAAAGCCATGTTGACTATATGTCAGTATGTTAATTTTTTCAATATATAACCTTACTCCAATTAGTTTTTCTGAAATTTTCTCAAAAAAGGGAAGAATTGCAATCGGTCGATAATTATTTGGCAGAGCTGGATCACCTTTTTTGAAGACCGGTATTATTTTCGCTATCTTGAGCTCCTTGGGATAACTGCCAGATTTAAAAACGAGATTGCAGATGTGGCTAAGGACTGGTGCAAGCAATGTTCGGATACTTTTCACATGCTTTCCATGGATATTGTCAACGCCCGGATCGGTCGTCTTTAAATTAGCAATTACAGATCGAACTTCGTCTGGACACGTGGGGCCAACGGAGAACGAAGCCTGTGGTACCAAATCGGATGTCAATACTGTTCGAGCGGTCACGTTCCGATTTTTATTCCATTGTCTAATGGTTTGCAAACCTTTGGCTCGCTCGCAAATGAATCCGCGCACTTCATCGAGATACCACGAATGCATTGCAGAAGAGAGCTAGAATTATGTGCTCTGTGAACGTAACCCTGGTATAGCCTATCAAAATTTTGTGCAGAATTTTTATCATTGTAGAACAAGTGCTTCCTGCAGGAAACATTTACTAGATCAAGGAAAATCCGTAAGGCATAGGTAATGTCTGAACCTCTTAACCTCATCAAAAGTTTATGAACAGCAAATGCCCGCAGGCGCTCAAAGCTTCTAAGACCTATAGAAATCGTGTTCCCAAAGAACTTCATGCTACTAGGAATCGTTACAACTATAATCTAACTTCCTCAAACAAGGAGTATGGTGACGTCTGGGGTAGGTTAAAGCGAATTTTAGGCAAATCTGCAGAGACGATTACAAAACTAAATAATAATGGCTCAGTAATTTCATGACAGGAAATTTCAGGGCCAATACATTATATGACCCTTTCTTTTCTCTAACCTCAAGGTCGTCCGGTGACGCTACTTGTCCTTAATAAAACTTTCAAACAAACTGCGTTTCTTGAACTGATCTCAAGATCCCTAGTATTAACTACATTTGCCACGTTTGAAAAACAGCGCGTCCATTGACCATTGACATAACGGGTCTTAGGTAGATCCTATAAAATACATTGTTGACCTAATTGCTTATATATTGCGCCTACACATAACATTTGCCTTTGTTCTTGGGGCGTTTCCTCGGAGCATGCGATGTGCAAAGGTCACGGTAGTATAAAAAAACCGGCAGGAACAACGTGTTCAAAAACCGTCCAATTTCAATACCCCCCGTTTTTTTCCTAAGCTGGTCGAAAAAAATCATTCGTAAATGATTAACATCTTTTCCTGATCGTTACAAACTCTTAGCTCCCTTATAGTGAGGTTTCAAGAAAAATTGATCCACTGAACCAGCGCTTCTTTCACAGAAAGAACTCAACCCTGAAAATTTTGACAGCAAAAACATGGTCCTTTCAATCTTTGTTGATAAGAGGGTTTTCACACACCTTCCACCCTCGCCGTTCGATGGCGTTCTACGTCACACCAGCGGTAACTCAGGACGTTCCACGTCCGCCGCTTACGAACGTGGGTGGCGCTGATGAACACTCTCAATGTTAGGTTATTTGTAAACATAAATACCCCCGAAAGCAGAAGGTTTGACAGCCGTCGCCGTAGCTCAGAGGTAGAGCACCGGACGCGTAATTCGGAGGTCGTGGGTTCGGATCCCACCGGCGGCATGTGGTTGTTTTTTCTTCTGCTTTTCTAATCAGTTAGCTTTAAGCGACAACATATTCAGTAATATTCTTACTTGATCAACACCACAAAAAATAAATTAATTAAAAAATCGCCTGTGCTCCTTGGTTTCTGTGGCTGTTGGCTTCTCTCATATTTATAACGAGCCCCTCATTCCCCTTCCCTTGTTTGCTTAATTGCTTAGCGAGGGCCTCGGTTCTGGCAGCCTTGACGCCATAGGAAGCATAAGAGGGTTTTCACACAGCTTCCACCCTCGCCCTTCGATGGCGTTCTATGTCACACCAGCGGTAACTCAGGACGTTCCACGTCCGCCGCTTACGAACGTGGGTGGCGCTGATGAACACTCTCAAGGTTAGGTTATTTGTAAACATAAATACCCCCGAAAGCAGAAGGTTTGACAGCCGTCGCCGTAGCTCAGAGGTAGAGTTAGTTTAGTTTATGGGGTTTAACGTCCCAAAGCGACTAAGGCTATGAGAGACGCCGTAGTGGAGGGCTCCGGAAATTTCGACCACCTGGGGTTCTTTAACGTGCACTGACATCGCACAGTACACGGGCCTTGAATTTCTCCTCCAAAGAAATTCAGCCGCCGCGACCGGGATCGAACCCGCGTATTTCGGGCAAGCAGCCGAGCACCATAGCCACTGAGCCACCGCGGCGGCTTCAGAGGTAGAGCACCAGACGCGTGATTCGGAGGTCGTGGGTTCGGATCCCACCGGCGGCATGTGGTTGCTTTTTCTTCTGCTTTTCTAATCAGTTAGCTTTAAGCGACAACATATTCAGTAATATTCTTACTTGATCAACACCACAAAAAAAAATAAATTAATTAAAAAATCCCCTGTGCTCTTTGGTTTCTGTGGCTGTTGGCTTCTCTCATCTTTGATTTTACAAAGGCATTCAGTCATATTAGCCACAGTACACATCTACTAAAGTAGGAGAATTGCGGTATTCGCTGCATAGCCCATAAGTTAATTTTGGCTTATCTTCAATACCGATCTCAATGCGTTGTAATAACTGGACAGGGTGTGTTGCAGGGCAAGTTGGTTTGACATCCTGAACATGCAGCGCTGGCAGACGAGGGACGAAGGAAGGACGAGACACACAGAGCGCTTAACTTAGCAACATGCTTGACCATAGTCAGTGATTCCGGGGCAGACTGTCCAGGCTCAATGGCGAACTTGGAGCAGCGATGAAGCAGGCGCTGGATCTCCTCAGTGCAGCCACTGGCGCCTCCTATCAGATGAATTCGGTTGCAAGTGGCCGCCTGTCCTTTTGGCATGAGCGTCCATGGACTGCGGAGCGCGTGCTGCCGGAGGAACTCAGTGGTGTTGTACATGATGCGAGAAAATTCCCAACATCTTTTTTAGGACGTGGCCGCAAGCGGGGAAGCGAGCAGAAGTCGGAGATTTTAGCGGTGTAGGCGGGTTTGATACTGCCATTCTGAGCTCAGTATCTACGGACGCTAATGCCGAAAGATCAAGTGGCCACTTGTAATCGAGTTCATATGATAGGAGGCGTCAGTGACTGCCCCGAGTAAATCCAGCGTCTGCTTCAGCGCCGCCCCAAATTCGCCATTCAACCTAGGCAGCCTACCTCGGATAAACTAAGTATGCTCAGGCAAGTTCCTAAGTTCATTGGCCTGTGTCTCGTCCTTCTTTCGTCCCTCATCTGCCAGCGCTACAATGTTCATTATGTGAAACCAACCTGGCCCAGCAGCACACCCTGCTCTAGTTTATTTCCAGTACAACGGGCCCTTTTTCTTCGTTCTATGCTGATCCGTACCGTTAAGCGGCCCTCATTTCAGCAGCAGCATGCAAGTCTAGGATTCTAGGGTTCTGCATCCGGCATCGGTTCTTGCCCCTCGATATTCTGGGCCTGTTTAGTGGAATTCAACCTCCGATGGGCCACGGGATGCAATTGTGCAAGATACTGAGGTCGGAATGCAGTTCCAAACCCGCCTGCACCACCAAAATCTCCGACTTATTCTGCTCGCTTCTCCCCCTGGGGCCACGTCGTGGTGAAGATGGTGGGAATTCTCTCGCATCATCGACAGCACCACTGAGTTCTTCTCGCAGCATGCGCTGCGCTCTCGACGGACGCTAATGCCAAAGGACCCGAGGACGCTAAGGACGCTAATGCCAAAGGATGCCATCTGGAACTGAGTTCATCTGATAGGAGGCGTCAGTGACTGCCCCGATCAAATCCAGCGCCTGCTTCAGTGCGGCCACAAGTTCGCCATTGAACCTAGACAGTCTACCCCGGAATCACTGACTATCGTCAGGCATGTTGTTAAGTTCACCGCTCTGTGTCTCTTGTCCTTCCTTCGTCTATCCTCTGCCAGCGCTACAATGTTCAGAATAACTGGACACTCTTCTACTGTCAGATCGGTTAAACTATGTATTCCAGAAGGGGGCATCCCAGGTCCTTTTCTAATCGTTCAGTACACAAACGGTATAGTTAACATTGACCCAGTGCCAAGTACATAATTTAGGCATACGATACAAGTTTATTCTTTTCAGGTAGTTTTGCTCCACATTTCTTTTGTCATGCTAATTGAACACTTAACCTGGTTAGTATCTGGGAAGCAAGAAATGAATTAAATTTAAATATTGCGAAAGCTAAGGTTATTAAGTTCCATCCAATAAATAAAGTTTATGTACTACTACCTATTGTAATCGATCGGATAGAATAGAAATAGTGGTCGTTCAAAGTTTGAAGATTATCGGTGTTTTCTATGAAAATATGTCCTGGCATGTTCACATCAATGACCTCATGGAAAAACTTTTGGAATCTGGAACTTTTGGAAATTTTTGGAATTAGAAGTGAGAGGGAGTGACCATCTCCAACTGCGTAGCATAGGAAGGTGCAGACAAGCGCTGCCACTACAGAATTATTTTTTCCTTTCCAAAGCATACGTATAGGCTCTAAGGCCGCTCTCGGGTGTGCTCCTGCTACCAGCAGAAAAGTCAAAAGTGAAGGTTCATAGTCGACAGTTTTGCTGTCCTCATATTCTGTATAAAGCAATTGGTGGTCTACTGAACCTTGTACGTTCTTTGTTTCACATTTGTTCGCAGTTTTACACCGACGGTGATCCACTGATGAAAGATATGATGGATATCATCATGGGCCTCAACCTAGTTACCGTCAAGTCAGATGGAGGGAGGGTTTTCGAAGCTCATTACACGGCGGACAACCCCTTGGGCATCTTTATAAAGGTGAGTTTGATGGCTACTCCCTGAGAAAAAGCGGAAGGCTTATGGGGCTTGATCAAATGAGATGTTGTACACACCTCTGCTGCATTCTGACGACCGCTGAGACTCGCGTCATGTGAGGGAACCCAGAGAAGTATCATATTTTGGTCTGTGTCTATAGGTTGCAGCGTTTCATTAAAATAAAAGCCTATTTTCACTGAAAACAGGAAGAATATTACAAAATGCGTTATGAGCGTCAATGTCAACTGGCGCAAGTAAGCCTCCACATGCTCGACCTTAAAAACAGAGAGAAAGCTTTAGCGCTATAGAAATTTTCGCAGAGCTCCTGTGGTTGAGCTCTCATTCCAGAACTCCCGCGGCCTTCCCGCTCTTCTAGCCCGTTCAATGAGCTGAAGCTGGTCTTCCGATTCCCAGCTGCACAGCGCCGCCGCCCTCTTCTCCGGCGTGCCGTTGTGGATTATGGGTACTGCATTTATTAAAGTGAAAGCCTTTAATGCCTCATCGTTTTCGACAGAAGGTAGTGAGCAGAGGTGTCACGCGTTTTGTAGTGAGACCAGCAAGCAAATATTTATGCACGATTGGATTTGAACCACCATCCTTCCGCTCCACAGCCGAGCGTGCTAATGGCTACGATACTTCCTGCCAACGCATATATAGTTCCCCTTGTCAAGGGCGCTGGAGAGTGTTTGCAGGAAGGCGTCGAATCAGACGGATGCCTCCCAAACGCCCTCCAGTATCTCCAGCATTTAAGACTCACTAACAATTGCGTACTTAATAACCATCTTAACCACACATCAGTGACACAAGCAGCAACCCCGCGCTTAAGGCGTGGTGCGCCTCACCGCACTTTAGGTCAACAAAGTTACCCCCTGAAACACATTCATGGCCATGCACAGGGGGTGGCACCTCGACGGTCAGACCTGCGGATCTCGCTTATGGCTTGTGTGAAGAAGGTTCTTCGGGCACTTCCGTCCACTCGGCGTGGCTCACCGAGGTAAACTGCGGCAACGAGAGCTCCTCCGCATGTTCATTGTATATAATGCTCAGGGCCTTCTTTCCCTGCCCCCGAGCAATGACGAGAAGCTTTCCATCCCATATCAAGGTGTACTGAGCCAACGTCATGGCTGTGGCCGTCTGGATGGGATCGTTCAGGTCCGGGCATTCCTGAAGCGACTCAGTTTTCTCCTGCTTGGCCACTTCTACGATATCACTAAACGGGAGAAGTCGCACTTGATTTTGTAGTGCTTGTATAGCGTGCTATCGAAAAACACCTTGAGTCACGGCAGCTTATCACATTTTCTCACTGCCCCCGCCAGGTGCGTCGTCTTCGCTAGAATACGCCGCTTGAGATGCGTATTGAGGGCGCGGTCTTGTTCGATGGGATGGGGCAACGATGTTACCATCTCGTCGACGTCAACGCAAACCTTCACAATGGGTCCCTTAATGCCGTATTGGTCTCCGCCGTGCATCGTCGTAGCACTTGCATGGAAGGGATTCGCGGAGATATGAGTCTCACTCACCGCATTCAGTTGTGGAAGGCGCGCTGGCTTCGAAGGATGATTGTAACCGTTGGTTGCCGAAAGATGAGGAGTGTCACCCTTCCGCACAGATTGCATCCACGAAGAACATAGTCTGAATCGACGCAAGTCCGAGTTGGGAAACCCCTGCAGGAGACTCTCAAGGCACGTATCCGTAAGGGGTTTCACGTGATTTTGGAACCACAGCCGGTCGCACACTGAACACACACTTCCAAACGTATTATCTCTAAACTGCCGCCGGAAAGCCTTTGTTGCACCCACATTCTTTGCGTTTGCCCTCGGCCGCTCGATCGGTAGAGTTTTCTGGACGGCGCCGATGCCTCCGCTGCGGCGGCGCGAACGGCAGGGCCCTCTTGGAGGTGACGTCTAGCTTCTGCTAAATTTAGCGTCGCGCACTCCTGGATCATCTCGACGGCGGTAACGGGAAGCTTCTGCTTCGGCGGCACGCACCTCTGTATTCTGGCGGCGACGGCGCTGGGCCTTCGTTGTGTTGGCTCGTTTAGCGGTAGCTGCAGACGAAGGACTTCCACCGGTTGCCTCGCTCATGGCTCAGAAAGAACTGGCAGAGAATAAACTATTTGTATTGGCATGCGGTTCGCAGTGGCGAACGGCAGCGGCTATGCGTTTCGGCTCGGGCAGTGCACATATAGAGATCCGGCGCTCTGACTGCCGCCGCGCAGGGGTAGCATGGAGGAGGAGCGAAGAGAGCGATTAAGTTATCGGGAGGTCGCGGAAGGCAACGCGTGGGCACATAGGAACGTTGCACGGCGAAGAGATAGCAGCGACTGACTGATGCCGCTGCTAGCGAGTGGGGTGAATGCGGCAATGCGTTTCGGCTTGGGATGCACGCACCGTGATCCGCTGATGCCGAGCCGGTGCTTCGGCAACCGGAGAACACTGCTCGCTATCGCGCGGTCACCGCCATGGAGGAAAAGGTCGAAGGGAGGGGGAGGAAGGGGGCGACGAGGAGTTACACGCAGTGGCGAATGGCGGCGGCTATGCGTTTCGGAGCGCACGCAGCTAGAGCAGCGCGCTACCCCGGCTGCGGAGCTGGCTACGAGGGACAACGGCGACGCCGCGAAACGCAGGAACGGGCTCCATAGAGTTGCGCTCAAAACGTTGTTCATAGCTGCTTCAGGGGTCTTAAATCCTGTGTGAGGGCATGCTTCCCTTGATGATACCCTCGATGTGCTGGGAAATCCTGCCACCAACCGGGACAATGACGTTTGAATGGGGTGGAACGCTCACTTGTTCATCACTCAGAGCGACGTAGTGCTCCCATGTAATTTTGGAAGTCATTGCTTCCGGCGGCGAAAAAGCGATGTTCTTGGATTGAAGATCGATGATTTCTTGATGCTCAGTCTAAAGTGCCAAGCCTAAGATCACGACCGTTATGGCGGACTCTTTTAATCAGTATTTTCACTGTTTTCGCAACGATATGCGATTAAATTCAGAGTGATCATTCTCTCCCTGATCGGTCATCGATTTCATAAGTTATAAAGATGTTTTTAATATGTTACTTAACCCAAAGGTGAACATCTCTGCAAGAACTGATAGCATGCCTAAGCTATTCCTGCACCGCTATGCGGAACTGAGAAAGTGCGTTCTTCCCGAGGATTTGCGAATAGTCCTGGTAATTCAGGTTTTCAAGAAATGTGAACTTCCCAATGTTAGTGACTATTTCATTTTGTTTCATTTATAGTTTCCATAAACCCAGGTGGTCGAAATTTCCACCCCTTCACTACGGCGTCCCTCATAGCCTGAGTTGCTTTGGGACGTTAAACTCTAATAAACCAATAAACCAACCATACAACCATTCATCTAAGCATCGGGTACGCTCCATGTCATAAGGCATTGCGTATACAGGATGCGTAGTTTTTCTAGCACAATGTCCTCCCACCCGCCACGTAGTTTAAGAGATATCTGGCTACCTATCCTCAGCAGCTGCTTTCCCCCTTTGCATTTCTCTTAAGGCTATATGTATTTCTTATTTCTTTACCGCAGGAATCTCCCATTAGTTTGCGCTACTACTGTCCCACTAAAAAAAAAATTGGCACAGGCTTAGCTCCGAAGGTTGCGAAAGAAAATTACGAGCACACATAAGAGAAGTTTATTTGGACTCTCGATCAAAAAGGGACATCCGTCCCTCCACAAAAACAAAGATACATTGCGGCAACTGATGTCGCCCTATCCACACACACTCACAGGGAACGTAAGTGACCAAAAACGAAAAGTGTCCAAGAAAGTTCTAGTGGGTCCATAAGCGGGGGAAGCACACCGGGTTTAAAACCGCGCACAAAAACCCGCGCACGAACAGCGAGCACGAACAACGCACACGAACAACGCACACGAACAAGGCGCACCACACACGCGCACCACACACGCGCGCCACACACGCGCGCCGCACACGCGCGCCACACTTATTATGGCAGGGGCCGCACCGTAACACGGCCCCTGCCTACGGTGGTGGTGGTGAAAAACATTTATGGGCAATTAAATATTTTACAGAGAGGTGATTGGGGTAGGCCCTATTGGCCCTTTCCCCTCACAGTACTAGGTGGAGCCCCTATTCCGGGGCCCCATTGGCAAGCAACGCCGCCCGCGTCCGTTGAACCAAGGCCTTTTGGCTCTTTAGATCTTGACAGCCGAGCAGGGCCGCCTCCCAGTCCTCTCTGGTGGGGTTGGGGTTTGGGGGGATAGATGGGTTAGATTGACACGCCCAAACCATGTGGAAGGTGTCAGACACCTCCCCACAGAACTGGCACGTGCCATCAAAGGATGTATTGAAATGTTTAAGCACCGCCGGGCACAGTACAGTGTTAGTGAGAATTTTGATGAGGAGGCGCTCGTCAGCGCGATCCAGACCCTTACAAGGGGCCGGGTAGCGCCGGTGCTCCTCCTTGTAGTAATCGGTGATTTGTTTGAATGTAATGGCCAGATTGTCTGATTGGGAGTACCCTTCCAAGGACAGGGAGATAGCCCGGGGAGAGAGTGCGCGGGCGGCCTGATCGGCCTGTTCGTTTCCCTGGAGTCCCTGGTGACCGGGGGCCCAAATCAGGTTGCGTGGAGTTGGATCTTCAGATCGACAGCTATATTCCAGTATGCGCCAGGCAAGCGGGGGAGCCCAGCCCAACTCGTAGTTCCGACAGGCCCCTCGCGAGTCGGTGATGATGTGTTTTGAATTGGGATTCGTGAGAGCCAGAGCAATGGCAATCTCCTCCGCTGCCTACGACGATGAAGCGGGTAGACCAGCGCCGAAGGAACTGGTGCTCCTCCAGCGACACGAGGTCCACGCACGCCTGGGCGAACATGCGCGCACGCACCCGCCGCAACATGGGGTACATGGCCCTCTGCGGCCGTCCTTGTAGAGCCGCTGCACCTCTCTGGCGCCATAGTACGAACGCCCCGACACAAAGAAGCATACGCACAAAAGGGTCAAGGAACCTTTAATTGGGGCCAAAGGTCGCCTCGAACATTCGCGACGTAAGGACCCAAAACGTCCTAGCTACCGAACACTCAAACATCGCGTGTGGCAAGGTCTCTACAAGTCCGCACTGTGGACATCGGGAGGAGCAACTTTAGCGACTAAAGCAGTGAAAGGCGAAAGCATGAGTGCTGCACGGAACGCCAGAATTAGCTTAACCACTAAACAATAGAGTTGGCAAGGCGCCTTTGCTTTCCTCCAAATCAGCGCAGTCTACAACGCTGTCTATGTCAGAGCGCATCAATGAACGCCGGAATTAGCTTAAAGTGTTATTGAGATGACCACTAAACCGCAGAGTTGGTAAGGCGCCTTTCTTTTCCTGCAAATCAACGCAGTCTACAACGCTATGTCAGCGCAGCACAGGTGCGCGGCGTGGTTACCCTGGGACCGCGCCGAGGAGCCGAGCTGGGGGCCCCTTTTTTCGCAGCTGGTATGATGACACCACAGAGAGCGCCTCCTGGCGGCTGCGGCGCGCAGCAGATGCGCGGCGCGGCGTGGTTACCGTGGGATCGCGCCGACGAGCCGAGCTGGGGGCCCTTTTTTTCGCAGCTCGTATGACGTCACCACTGCGAACGCCTCCTCGCGGCTGCGGCGCGCAGCAGATGCGCGGCGCGCCGTGGTTACCCTGGGACCGCGCCGACGAGCCGAGCTGGGGGCCCTTTTTTTCGCAGCTGGTATTACGCCACCACTGCGAGCGCCTCCTCGCGGCTGCGGCGCGCAGCAGATGTGCGGCGCGCCATGGTTACCCTGGGACCGCGCCGACGAGCCGAGCTGAGGGCCCTTTTTTTCGAGCTGGTATGACGTCACCACTGCGAGCGCCTCCTCGCGGCTGCGGCGCGCCGTGGTTACCCTGGGACCGCGCCGACGAGCCGAGCTGGTCTCCAGTTTTTTCTCCGCTCGTTGTGACGTCGCTACGGGGGTCGTCTAAAGGTCAAACGTAGTTACCGCCGGGACCACGCTGACGGCTCGAAACCTAGCGTAGTATTGCTTTCGCAATAAAACCTAATGACATCGGTTATGTACAGATTTGTGTAAAACGTGTGGGCGCAGCGAAGGCCACATTTATTTCAATGCACGACAGGCACCGGTGCGGCGAGGCCTAGCCAGCTGAGGAACGAGGCGTCCGAGCTGCTCGCTCACCGCGAGAGCTCTCTAGCGTTCGATGCTCACGCTCGCCAGTGCTGAGCGCTCGAAGCTCGCGCTCCCCTGCGCGGGAGGAGCCGTGCCGCGATTAGAACGGTCTGTACAAGCTCGCGGCTACTTTGACTATCTTATCCATATTAGTTCGGAAACACTCGTACCATCCTCAGAGCAGAGCAAAAACCTTTCTTGTAAATCGTGCATGTTGCTTCTGCATCTTGCTTGTGTATCGCTCATTGTCATAGCAACAGATATGCCAAGCGCCAAGAATTTGGCCCGGAGCACTCCAGAAATTTTAACTCCGCCGATTTGGATGAAATTTGATATCCAATCATATCTGAGCCTGCCCGACGCGATGGTGTCAAAAAATTCATCGCATTTTTGAGAAAAGAAACAAAAGCAGCGCCGCGCGGGGCGGTCTTACCAGAGCGCGTCGTTAAAGGAGGCAAGAAGAAAACCCCGGAGACCGAAAAAGAACAGTAGCGCAACCAAGACGAACACAAGAGAGTACCGCACAGGACTAGCGCTAGTCCTGTGTGGTACTCTCTTGTGTTCGTCTTGGTTGCGCTACTGTTCTTTTTCTTACAACATGCATCATCTAGCCCAACAAAAAGTTCTTTTAAACCCGGAGACCGACTAGCCTTGTTTGTGTTGCGGCCCTTTCCACCATAGCTCGCCGACTCGGCGCCAAGGAATTGCGTCATCCCATGACGTCGAAGTCTAGTTTGGGCTAGTTTGTTCATGATTCAGGAGGAAAACGGCGCAAAAAAACGTGGACAAACGTGGACGTGGCTGATCCCGTCGTGTTTGTCTCTTTTGTCCACGTTTTTTTGCGCCGTTTTCCTCCTGAATCATGACGTCGAACCTTCTGAAACACCGGAGTTGTTTCTGCTTGATGCTGACGGAGAGGGCGTAGCCTTGAGCGTGCTAAGCGATGTCTTCCTCTTCACTCGCGCGTCGGCGGCGGCGCCAGACCAGAAAGGTCTGGAAACAACTCGAAGCCAGTCTCCGCGCCTGATCAATGGGGACCCACGCCCGGCGCGAGAAGGAGGAGATTGCACAGCCAATACTGTGTTCTGTGCGCGTCTGCCTTGGCGCGAAGAACGAATAGACGCGAAGAAAGGCTGTATAAAAAGGGCGCTGACCGCTGTCGGTCAGCCTGAGCCGCCGCTTGAGCTTCCTAGAAGCGCTCCCGCTCGACTCCCGGGACAGGGCCAGCCGCTGACCGACGAGGCTGCCGGACGGCACCTTCGCGGACCTCTGGTCGTCGGACTGTCACAGTGCCCAGTGAACAAACTGTGTTGTGTGTGTTCGCCTCTCTCTTATTTTAGTGTACTTTAGTTGCAATAATTCATTTGTATTGTAATCTGTCTCAAGTTTAACTTTGCACGAGTTGCATTGTTTTGTTAATCACTTTGTATGTGTTCATACTAGTGATCATGAAATCCGCTGTATCGTTTCTTTGTTGCATAAAGTTGGTTTTGTTCGTGAACCTTTGGCTCCGACTCATTCTCTGGCTTGATACCGACGAAAGCTGGGCACCTAACGACCAAACTTATTGTCGCTTGGTAGCTGGCCTCCGTTAAGCTTCCAACGCTGAGTCGAGGTCATCTCCTTTGTGTCCGACACTGCTACCTCCACACGCTCTAAGGGTGTCTGAGAACGCACACTAAAGTGCGCGAAGTGGTGACAGATGGCGACATCCCAATTAGCTCCGGGCCATTGCAAAATTTCGCCCGGGTCACCACTAAAACATGACGTTGGCCAATTTGGACCAAAATTTATGTCAAACCATAATTGAGCAAGCCCGACACGATGTCGACTTCCAAATTTGGCCCGGGCCATTGGCAAAATTTGCCCCTGGTCACCTCGAAAATTTCACCTCACACTATTTGTGCCATAATTGATGTCCAACCATAACTGATCGTGCTCTGCGTGATGGCGACCTTCAAGTTGGGCCCGGGCCATTTCCAGAATTTGTCTCAGGTCACACCCCAATTTTCACTCTAGCCGATTTGGACCAAAATAGGTGTCCAACACTAGATGAGCAAGCCGCACTGAACGGCGACTTCCAAATTCAGCCCGGGATATTGCCACAATATATCCTGTCCCGTGGGTACCCCACGAAACTTTACCTTGGCCGATTTGAACCGAAATCGAAGTCCAAACATAACTGACTGAGTCTTACACGATGGCAACCTCCAAACTTGACCCGCTCCATTGCCAAAATTTCTCTGAGGCCACTGCGTAAATTGACCTTAGCCGATTTGGAACAAAATCGATGTTCGACAATATTTGACCAACCCAACACTAAAGTAACCTGCAAATTTGAGCCGCATGATTTCCAAATTTTTTTTTTTTTTTTGGGGGGGGGGGAGGCACGGCTGAAGAAGTACTTCGCACTGATATTTGCGCATTTCTTTGCTACGGTGTCGCTTCTGGCGTCTCCATTTGCGTCATCGCACTTTAGCATATCACTCATTCGTTTAAGCTGAGTTAATGGGATACTGCATAAAATTTTGTAATAAGAGAGTAATTACTCATTGACATCCACCCGAGCGCATCCATAAAGCTACAAAGGAAAGTTACACATTTGACCTGCATTAAGTTTTACGCGGTATAATTTTGTACCAGACAAAGCTGACGTTCCTAAATCTACTAAAACCGCATCGTTTTTTGGACGAAGCCAGCGGAAAGCACTTATTCCCCTCATTTTTTCCTTGAACTGATGCACCTGGCGGCGGGGCCCCGAAATACTCCACTGTAGAGGGTGTGACGCCACAAGTCGCCCTCCATCCGTGCCCGGCCAGTCCGGCCGATCGGCGACGCGGCGTGCGTCTGATACAGCTGCATGCATAGCGTGGACGCTACGGGCCACGTGGGGACACGCTACAAGTCCCGCCGCCGGGGTGCCAGTCGTTTAAGCTCGAATTTGATCCACGCTTCTGCCAGACCTGTGAACGTTTAGTATGCCAGTCATTTTTCCGCTAAATGTTGCGACAGTAGTGCGGCGGGGGAAGGGACACGCTATATTATGCCGTCCCAAAAGATGCTAATCTCAGAAGAATGGATCCCTTCGGAACAAACCTTCTGGGTGTGAATTTTTATCGCGGCAATTTAATCGACAGCGACTGCTGCACAAATCAGTCTCTGTTGCAATTCCTCATCATGCTACTGAAACGACAGTGCCTCAAACCTAACACTTTGTCGTACGTATTGTCACGTATACTTGTGACGGAGACGTTATTGAAGGCCTGGAGCCCTTCCCACTTCGGCTTGTCCATTGCGGAAATGTGCGATACCTCTTGCGATGCTGATTTCTCGGTCGAGAAGCAACTGCATGATCCCCTCGATAATGGCTTCAGTATTATTCGCATCCGGGGCGCCTACGGTGATGATGACGCTTGAGCGGGGTTGGATACTCACTTGTTCCTCCAGGACACTAAGCGCAACGTGATGCTCCGTAGTTCTCATCGACGCGATGACCTCTTCTGTGGAAAGTGTGATCATCCTGGATAGCAGGTAGATGATCGCCTGATGGTCATTGAGGAAATCCATGCCCAAGATCACTTCGCGGGAACATTGCCGTAGCACTACGAAGGTTGCAGGATAGGTATGTCCCTTGAGAGTCACTCGCGCTGTGCATCGTCCTGATGGCGTAATGGGGTGGCCCCCTGGGGTGCGAATGTGCGGGCCGTCTCAAGCGGTTACTTTCCTCAGCTGCGCCGCTAATGGGCCATTCATCACCGAATAATCGGTTCCTGTGTCGACTGGAGCGGTGACTTTCCGGCCGTCGATAACCTCATCTAAGTCGGATGTCCTGGCTCAGGAGTTGCACGTCGTCCTCGGCGTCGGGTCACGGCTTCGTCGGGTATGTGAATCGTGGGTGGGGCGTGTGGTTGAAGCTTTTCTTAAAGGCGGCGTCATTTCGAAGGTGGTTCGCGTCGTGGTCGAGGTCTTCGTTGTATGCAGCGTTGGCGTAGTGGGTGCGGCGTCTTCATACGGCGTGGTCGCTGGAGGATCTTCGTCGTTTCCTCGGCAAGCAACCTGACCTCCACAGGTTGCCTTGTTTAGTTTCCCTACGGGAGCTAGGGGACCTTCCTCGGACAGCCGCGGCGTAGCTGCGGCCAGGTGATGCAAAACGCGCGGCGGACGGCGACGGGGAGCGGGAAAGACGGCTTGACAACACGTGCTCCCCTCTGCGCAGGTAGTCGTCGATTTCCCGCGGTCGCTGGCCGGGGAGCGGTCGTGGAGCGTCAATGGCGAAACCTCGCAGGCCGATGCGTCTTTACGGGCAGTGGCGAAGTATGTGCCCGGCATGGCCACAATGGAAACACAGTGGGCGGTTGTCGGGAGTACGCCGCTCGTCGCATTTCCTAAAGCTGTTGCATCGGTCGTAATGTGGGCGTGCGGGAGCTTGGGGCCGTCGTTCTTGTAGAGCTGGTGCGCGTCGAAGAGGACTTGGCGGGTCTCGCCGAGGCGGAGGACTGCATAGTGCTGCAGCGTAGGTCATGGCTGTAGCTTCCTTTGCTGTCGTTGGTGACGGGGAGCCAAGTGCATGATGAACTTCTTCACGAATGATGTCCGTGAGCGACGCCACCTGAGTCTCCTGCGTCGGCTATGTTGGGGATGGCAGCAGTCGGCGAAGTTCTTCGCGAACAATTTCGCGCATTAGATCTCGAAGGTTATCTCCGCTTGCAGGGGTACCTTCTGGGAGGCTTGCCGACAGCACTTCAAGTGGTCGGTTGTAGTGACGGGTCCGGGTGTCAGTTGTTGAAGCTTCAGCTACAAACTCGGCGATGGTTGCTGGAAGATACCGGATTAGGCCGGCGAAGAGTTGCTTCTTCACGCCACGCATCAGGAAGGAGAGCTTCTTTTCCTCATTCATGTCAGGGTTGGCGCGCCTGAAAAGACGTTTCATATCTTCCACATAGGCAGTCACGATCTCGTTTGGGCCTTGAATTCTTGACTGCAGGAAGACCTCCGCTCTTTTCTTACGAACGACGCTAGTGAACGTACCAAGTAACTGCTTCTTGAAAGGCGCCGAGGGCTTGAGGGAAGATTCATGGTTTTCAAACCACGTTCTGGCAGGGCCGTCCAACGATAGATAAACGTTTCGAAGCTTAGCGCTGTCTTCCCAGGTGTTCAGCGCTGTCACACGCTCGTACACGTCCAGCCAGTCCTCTACATCTTCGTGTGGTTCTCCATGAAAATCGGTGGCTCACGGAGCTGGCGAAGCATGACGGGTGTTGGTTGTGCACCAGGTTCCATCGTGAGGGGCATAATAGCAGATCAGCACCTCCACCAGATGTTACGTAGTGGTGACTGCATTCCGACGAACAGGAAAACAGCGAGAATGGTTTCCAAACGAAACTCTTTATTTGGGCTGACTTGTGCGGCGTAGCAACGTGTTCGGCGGTCGTCTAACAGAATGCCGGCCGCTCTCGGCAATGCTCTTTTTAAAGCTGATAGCGAACTTTCGAGATAAAACTTGGAAAGTTACTAGAACAGTCTGGCACAACGTAGAATCGGCTCCGCCTGAATCCTATCAATCGAGACAAATCTAGGCGCGTCTTGCATCACAAACAAAGCGATAAAGAGGCGTGCCGGCATCTTTGAAGAATGAACAAACAAACACAACAAACATTCGCGACAATAGGCACAGGTATCAATGCGAGGTGCGTGCCTGAGCGATATGTCATCCTCAGGCTCATTTTACTCGTCGTTGCTCGATGAGGCGGCGGGGTCGTAGCCGCTTCTCTAGACCATTGCCATTTGTATATCTGAGTTATACAATGGTTACTTCCACTTTCTAGGCTCTAACTGTCGATCCGTTGCACATTTCCATGCCGCCAACTCTGAGCTTCCAGGTGCGACAGCTGAACCGATGGCAGTATGGTGCGGCGGCAGCAGGCCACCGCGAGATGCGTGGCGTCAAGCACTCCTCCCGCCTGAATGGCGGCAACTGGCGCGCGCGCACAAAACCTACAAAATAACGCCATCTGCGCAAAAATACATGAAGTAAAGGCTGCAACTGTTGCGGATCGCACCTTCTGACTACAATTACGGGGATTTAGCAGAAAGTTGCAATTTAATGCAAGAGCCCTTTAAACCCCTGCTAACTTTTTTATGATGAGATTTTCCTCTTCACCTCTTACCGCATGAATCTAGTTTCTGACTATGGCTAGTTTCTTCGTCACCACTTTTAGGCTCCCTGCTTTCTTTATAGAGTGCTCAATTCGGTCCATATTAAACTTACTTTTGACGGTTACCTTGGGCTTATTGATTAGCTTTTACAGTTCGGCCAGATTTATTCCCTCTGTGCGATCAAAGGCTTTCAAGCTTTGGCGTTTCTTAACTATATTTTTGGCCTGCTGAGAGCTTGCCTGGCTAACACTCCCACTGCATACTTCTAATGCGCACTCAGAAATGATAGCTTTGAGGTTATAATTCATTGCTTGAACATCAAAGTCGTCGTCCTCATCTAAATTATCACGGCCGCCTAAAAACCGGTAAGTTCAAGCTGTTATATAGATTTTTTCCAGCGCGACATTTTGCCTGAGATTCCATCCTCTTATCAGTACGAGGCAGTTGATTTGGTGTGGCAGCTAAACCTGTCATGGGCTCCGAGGGACTGCATCTCAAGCGAAAATTTCCATCTGACAGTACTTTTAACCTGCCTGGCAGAGACTAACTTGTGCGCCTTAATGCACGCTTGCAAAGCATCTTCGTGAGCTGTCTGATAAGTATATAAGCCCAAACTGGAATTCTTGAAAAATTTTGGTGATGTAAAAGTGGAAGGTACTGCATGGGAAAGATTATTTACAGATATATTCCCCGAGGCCCGAGCGGAGAACAGTTTGAAAAAAGGCATCGCCGTAGCCGCTCATCTGGATTCTTCATCATCCATGCTTGTATCGGGGTCAGTTTCTTTGGAAGGTTTCGATTAGTTAGAACTGCCGCTTCGAAGTGATATTGCTATAGCACCTTTTCGAGGGTAATCGCCTGATTAATTAGGCGTGTTTTTTTTTTCAGGCTAACAACTTCTCTGCATGTTAAAAGCTTTTTAGATAAGTTAGCATAATGTGAATTAAGTTTAAAGAGGCATAGCCTGAAAATTCTTTGCCAAATGATACGAAAAGCTAGGAGTTACAAGAATGTGTGCCAGATCAAAGGGGCTCCTTGCAGCGTCACATTTTATATGTACTGTTCTCTTCTGCTGCCTCCCATTCGGACGGAAAAGTTTGGAAGGTATGGGATAACTTCGGCTTTATGTTCTCCGGCAGGGTCGGATATGTTCGCCTGAGTGTGCCATGGATAGGAGCTGAAAGCCTTTCATGCTCAATAAACATCCTACCTCTTAGATGACTAAGGAAACATCTGTCTGCTTGTCATCGCGTTAAAATAACTTGTCTCCCAATCTCTCTGCATTTCATCTGCCGCTCTGCTACAAACACCAGTGACTACGCGATTCATATGTGCACCGCTTGCAGGATTTCTTCGTCGTACCCTCCACCCCGAAACTCGCCCCTGGTGCCTACGTGGAAATCACCGGAACACTGTCTGGTCCACCAAAGTAAATATGTTTATTTATCATTCACTCATTTAGCAACTGCTTGAAGCTTCTTTTTCAGGTGTCTCTACAGAATAGTAGATGCGGGGTTAGCAGTGTGAAAAAAATGCATACCGAATAAAAAGCACATAACAAGCATACAATGAAAAGCAAAAATCTCGAATAGACCCCAGTCGCAAAATGCGCCAAGATGATTCGATGTACTCGGGTTTGAATGCAAGAACTTCCCGCTGTGGCTAGTGTGGGAAACAGACCAGCCTGGGGCTTTTCAGTGTGGGCGTTAAATAGTATGATGCCGTCTGGTGCGCAGAACATCAAGTGCATTCTGCAGGACGCTACAGAATAGAGAAATGTGCTGATTATAATCAACCGCGGTATAGAGCCTTCATACTTTCCGACAAAGCATTTTACTTAGTCGAAACTGCAGTAGTCACAGAGACATTCGGGAATAAGGGCGTAGAACAAGGTCATGTAAAAATACTGGAAGATATCTTTAATGGCTGCACAGCTACGGCTTCACAAAAGAAGCAATAATATTTCAATAAGCAATGGTGTCAGACAGGAAGACGCGATCTCGCCAATGCTATTCACTGCCTGTTTACGGGAGGTATTCAGAGACCTTAAATGGGAACTGTTGGGATAAGGGATAATGAGAAGCACGTCTGAACCTCTTGGCCGCGCTGCATCCAACCATGTTTTTCCCCTCCTTCTAAATTAGCCACTTTTGAGGAGCCTCTCTGCCCTGCAAATCACCTTCGCCTAGCCATAATTTGTACATTTTCTTTTCTAATTAATTTCTCTTAAATGTTTTTCTTTATTTCCTCCTTTAACTTTCAGTTGGTTCACCTGCAATAAACTCTGGTTTTGGTGTGGGCTTTGTTTCACGTTTTTTTTTTGTTTTTGTACTTCTTGTGAATTTTACAATAGAGCTAACCGCGCTAGGTGGCCAGGGCAGCTCCCGCACAGTGGAGCGCCTTAGAAGGTCGCTCAAAACGCACATCGTCTTCCTTCAGGGTCCAGTTTCACTCGGTCAGGTTGCCGATTTCTTTAGGTGGAGCTCCATCTCTGATTGTACGGAACCTGTTTCAATCCGCATGTCTCGTTTTTAACAGGGGGTTGTTTATACAGAGTCCCCTAGAAGGTCGTTTCTTCTATATATTGGTCGCTTCGTAATGTGAGGCCTGTATTTGTCCAAGTGGCTCAGTTAACGTGTTTACTCAGGGCAAGATCGGACGCCATGTCTATGCTGAGGCTATTGCCTATCCTAATAGGCGCACTGACGTCGTTAAGGGCTCTCGTATACCCTCGGCTTGTATGGATTACCATAGCGCTCTTGTCTTGATGTGCACTATCCGATATCCCCATTCCAGGTGATGTGTGTTGAAGCCGCCTACCACTCCGAGTAGGGATTTCCCTACAAGTTTTAACCCCTTATGGAGGTTGCTTTTGTTCTGTCCTTGAATCAACTCAGACGTTCACAATATAGACGTTGCTGGCCCCTCTCTTAAGCGGCGGGATTGCCACTAGCGTGTGTTGGACCTGTGTGTCTTCGATTTCGCGTTGTATCGCCACGGTGCTGCGTTGACCGAAAGTCGCTGCCGTGACCGGGATTTGTTTGTTTTTTTCTTTCGAATCCGTGTTCGGGGAGACGTAAGACGTGTAACCCGTTAATTCGATCGGGTGACTGGCTTTTTGTAGAGCTATTATATTGGGTTTTTCGGATAGTTGCAAAATATGAAGCTGCAGGTTGCTGCGTTTGTTTTTATAGCCCCTGAAGCTCCATTCTCAGATCTTAATTTACTGATGTCATGGGGCGGTATTGAGATCGTTTCTGGACAAGAGAACGGCAGAAATATCACTCGGTGGGACAATCTCGGATTCCATACACATCGAATGCGTGGCGGCCCCGCAAGGCTTGGTAATCTCGCCTTTACTATTTAACCTAGCACTGGTAGCATTACCGAAACAACTCGAGACCATCAAAATCTCAGACATACTTTCTATGCCTACGATGCAACGCTCTGAATTACTAACAAGACATAATGGGGAAGGAACACTAAAAAGGGCAGTCGATTCTATACACGTCTACGTCAATGCGATAGGACTAGATTGTTCTCATTCCAAATCATATCTTTTAATTAAAGGAGACATTTCGAAGGGAGAGAAATCCCACCTCCCACCAGCCAACATAATTGTACATGGGCAAGGCAAAGTATTAGACTAGTGAATTCCATTCAGATCCTTGAACTGGTCATCCAAGAGAACCGGAAAAATTCCGAAACCATCGAAAAGCTAAACATCTAGGTAGAGCAGACCACTTAATCTGATCCGACGCAGAGTATAAATAAGAGCAATTAAAGAAAATGATCTATGCCGATGGCTGCAAGCCTTTTTCATCAGTAGGATGACCTACGCCACCTCCCCCATCTCCAATTATACAACGCCGAGAAGCTCAAAATTAAAGGACTTGCCAGGCAGGCCTACGAGAGGGTAACACGGAAAGCCGAGCTACTTGGAGGCCAAAATGTGGAAACAGCGCGGAACACAGCGATTTAAAAAGAAGACAGGACGAGCGTTGACTGACAAATAAATTTATTCGAGAAAACACCAATCAATATATACAATGATTCTACACCAGGTGCGCATGTAAATCGATAAAACCCGACACTGAAAATCATTCAGCTTCGTCCACCTGCGAGATTTCATGGGTACGGATAACAACTAAGGAAAACCAGCGAAAAAGGACGCACGACCATGAAAAGACACACATGGACTGTCCTCGGACTTACAACGGATTTATTCTTGGTTGAACCACGTATTTAAAAGCCACTTGCGCATGCGCACACACATGCCACATTTAACAGAGTCCAGACGCCATTACAACCCGGATTGTCAGAGTGGCAATATTTATCTGAGTTCTAATGACAACCGTACTTTGATAAATGCGGCATGTCTGTGCGCTTGCGTAAGTAAGTGGCTTTAAATACGGGGTCGAAAATAATATATTAGGTGTAATTCCGGTGACAGGTTGCGTGTGTCTGCACTTTTTCGCTGTTCTTCTCACTTGAACATGTACCAACTCGCCCAGCAGTTCACGCGTATGGATAACAACAGATGAGGTGCTAACGCATGTGTCGCGGTTCTTATGGATGACATATGCTTCCTTTAATTACCATGCCAATTTACCTTTGTGCTTGTGTAATATCAAAGCTTAGTTGAAAAGTGCGGTCCAGGGGGTCTTATGGCGACAATTTTGATAGTCAAGTGCCAAGATTGAGGAGGGATACTTACTCAAGGAGCGGCCATGTACCTGTAGCCGTGTCTTCTGGCATATACCTGTTTGGCCGATATTTTTTTTTCCACAGAAGAAAGGTATATTACAAACGACACCTAATGTACATGGAAGGAAAGATACCTATGCTAACCTCGCATCTCCTGCAGGTTACGCTTCTTGAATGCTGATCTTTTGGTTTTCAGTCGACCTCTGCACAAATGCTACTCAGTTTTATGGGCTCGAGAATACTACTTCCACAACATAAATGTGCCCTACATGGTTTAGGAGATGAGACAGCCCACGAATGTATGGCACCACGGCAAACTTCTTTTTATGTTTCTCGGGAGCCCCAGTCCTATCTGGTTTTTCAATCGTCTTTACTTTTTTTAAGGATCTAGTTGCGCTTGCAGCATGACATCGTTTTGAAAGCCTTTTGACTTTTATATCTTAACCTGCTCTTCGAAACTCTGCCCCATGAAGTGTTCGCAGGACTTCAACACCGCCGAACGAATACTTGGCGCTGCTATACTACACTGGACTAGCTTAGAATGCTCAGTGTTATAATTCATGAAATGATTCGTTGACCTTGGCAGAAAGGCCAAGCACACATCGTCTTACCTCAAGATCACCCTTAAATCCAAAAGTTGCAACATGCTTTCACACGGTGTCTCCAAGGTGTGTTAAGGCCTTTCCCACCACCCCTGAATAGCTATAAACTCAGCAGAGTAGTAATTTGGGCCTGTTGGTAGTTCTTGGTAGTCCCGCACTTCAATAAATGCAGTTGTTGAAAGTTAGCACTTGTCCCGTCCACGTCTCCACTTTGTCTGTTTTTTTTTTGCGCTCTAACTTCCTCATCATGAGCTATAAACTGTCTTCGACATGCTTCGTGAAGTCATGTACGTCCAGAAAGATCAAATCATCATTACATAATGGAGGATCATCTTTGCAAGGTAACCTGCTGCATTATCGATGGACCTGTCGGCCTAGCACAAGTATCCATAACTTAGAACACGGGCCACGCTCGACCCAATGCATACACCAGCTTTCTGATAAAACAGAACAAACTTTTCTTCGCACTGAAAGAAGGTTGACTTCAAAGAAAATGGCAGTTTTCAAAAGGCCTCGACAGATATACCCTCACTCTGATGAACTTCTGTCTGTTCGTCATTATTGTTTAATATGCTCTTGCCGACAGTTTCCAAGTGGAAGTCGTTCTCAAGCGAGTAGTACAATTCCTGAACGCGAATTCTAAATGAATTACAAGCGCCTGGATTGTAAATCGACAAACAGTCAACACAACTTATGAGTTCGACCCCAAAAAACCAGTTGAGGAAAATAAGACCGTAACAAATCCTTTGGTAAATGTCCGACTTCAAAGACGACACAGCGCCCGTGTCGTCTTCTCTTTCCTTTGTCCTTTGTCCGTTTTGCGCTGGTCCACAATATGAATATTTAGTTGTGCTATGTCCACAAGACCATCAACAATGCAGTAGGTGCCCTTAAAAAAGATCTTCTGTTATGAGGATGATTATTTAATCTTGGTGGAAACACATGACGTCACGAAGCACATCGACGACATTTTAAATTTATCCAGGGACTGTGGAAAAGACTTTACATACACCTTCAATACACCGTCTGAAAGCATGTAGCAATTTTTGGACCTAAGACTAATTCTGAGGCAAGGCCATGAGTGCTGGGCCTTTCTGCCAAGGTAAACTAAGCCTTTGGTGAACTGTAACTCTGAGCATTCTAAGCTCGCTAAGTGTAGTATAGCAGTGTAATATGTTGGTTCGGCGGTGTTCAAGTCCTGCGAGGACGCCATCGAGTATAGCTTCCAAGAGCTGGTTAACAGACTGAAGTCAACTGGCTTTTCAAACGATGCCATCCTGCTAGCATCTAACAAGATATTTAAAAAAGCAAAGACGAACGACAAACCAGATATTGCAGAGGATCCTCAAAAACAGAGATTTGCCTTGGTGCCTAACACTATTGGACTGTCGCATCGCCTAAAAAATGCAATACAGGAATTGTGTTGAAGTGGCATTCTCTCCGCCTATAAAACTGGGCAGCATTTGTGCAAAAGCCGCAAGCATATTACAAGGTCAGGATCAAACAAGCGAAAACAGCAGGGGATGCCAGGTTAAGCATAGGGTACCTTTCGCTCACTGTACAGAAGGTGTCGTTTATAGCGTATATTTCTTTGCTGGAGAAAACTGTAATGATTATTCAGGTAGATGCCTGCAGACGCGCCACAAGACCATAACAATTCCATTGGTAAATGTCCGACCTCGAACCTGGCACTGCACCAAGAATATTGTCGCCACAAACCACTTTGCTCGCCACTATTCAATGAGGCTTCGGATTTATGCAAGCACAACAAGCACAAGGGAATTGAAGGAAGTATATCTCATCCATAAGAACCGCGACACATGTGTCAGCCCCCCATCTGTTGTTATCCATAGGCGTGAAATTTGATATCTTGACGAATCATAATGATTTTCTGCGTCGGGTTTTATTTATATATATCTACACGTGGTAGCTGGATCATTCTTTTTATTAATCTGTGTTTTCTCTTATAAAGTCAATCAATAGCACACGTCCCGTCTTCTTTATTGTCTGCTGTGTTTCGCGCTGTTTCCACTAGAAGACAGGACTAGTTCTACCCTTCAACACCACCACCTACTAGATGCTGGAACTCGGCCTACACAACTGGCTGGATGAGTTGACTAAGGACTATAGAATGCAGCAGCTCAGGCTTACTCGCACCAGTGCCGGTACAGCGATCCTAGAAATACAAACACCAAATCCCGTCCATGGTCACAAAGGCAATGACGGTAAAACAACCACCGCGAAGGAAGAGGCAAGGCCAGACCACAAGAGCCAAGAAACTCGAGGGCCGACCGGACGACCTCAACGCAGACGGGGTCGCTTTCCTAATACAAGAGAAAGCGTACGCAATAGCCGCGGTTACCAAGGAAGGCCAACTCGTAGCAAACGCGAGTGTGTGCGCAATCTCTTGAGTTGTAGCCGAAGAAGCGGCAATTGCTTTCACGCTGACAAACCCACGAGCGGAAATGATTGACAGCAATTGAAAAGCAGCCATTTGATCTATTCCCAGGGGCAGAATATCTTTGCAACAAAATTCGGCGCATATTCTGAAAACCGGTGCAGCGCGGAAGCAATCTCCCCAGTGTGTGTCGTAGAGAAATCGAGAACAGTGGAGAAGCAACTGCGGAGAGCACCTAGCCTTGTGCGTGCTGCTGCCTCCTCGCTCGCCACCACGGCACCAAAGGATGCATGTCCGCACGCGCCATCGACAAATCGAGAAGGTTGGAGAAAATACTAGTCACTGCCGATGGACAGGGCGTCACCTTGACCGTGCTGAGTGATGCTGTCTCCACTTCGCGTGCACGCTGGTGGCGGCGCATCGCAAGAAAGAACTGGAAGGCTCTCGAAGCCGGTTTCCGCACCTTACCAGTCGGAACGGGGGCCCAGTGCGAGAATGAGAAGGAAATTGTACAGTTTATGCTATGTGTATCTGAGCGCCTGCCTTGGCACAAAGAATGTACAGACGCGGAGCGCCCCTATATGTTGATACGTTTCATCCTCATTCCGTTGGACCTCGAGCGCGCGGAATACGTAAAGCGAAGAAGGTGAAGTCACGGCAGAGAGGATGCGCTCGCGCTTTTCGGCTGACCGGCGCACCGAATCTATTTGAATGAGGTTGCTGATACCCTGGCGAAGGCATCTCTTCAAGGCCCGGTCGTATCTGTGCTTCCACCCAGTGCATATATTACTGCGGCCAGGTTTCGCAGGTATCTGCTCTTGAAAGAATTTGCAGCGTGAACACTGACCTCCTGTCCCGACTTCCGGCATCCCCTCTAAACGTGGTGCAGTAAAGGATGGCGATCGCACCAGCTTGAGGTTTCCTTCACGCGTCTACGTTGTCGCGTGCTTCAATTAAACTTCTACTTTCACAGATCTGGCCTGGCGGTCTTTCCATTGTGCCCGCTTTGCGCTCAGCCCGAAACAAGAGATCACTTCTTTCTGGCCTGCCGCCGTTTGTCCTCGTTACGGAGGCGCCTCCAAGAGCACCCGTTGCGACAGCTCGGTCAAAGTATATCAGCTGAGGTTATTCTGTCTCTTGCTGCATCCTCACTAGGGCCCAGCAACTGGAATGTGCTCTCCGCCATTCAAACTTTCAGACACGAAACGGCTGCGTCCTAAACTCTTTATCATTCTTGGTGGGTACAGCCGAAATAACAAGACGCAGACACAGAAAGGAACACGTAGAACGTAGACGAAGCTGACTGTCAACTAAAATTTTATTGGAAAACCCGCGCTTTTTGTTTCCTTGTCAAAAAGATCTTGCTTTTATCTCCCGTGGGGTTCGTTCAAGAAGGAAATTTCTTTTCTTGATAGAGAGATTGATGGTGTACTAACGCACCGCTGTCCTGTTTCCCGTATCGCCAAAGCCTCCAGGATCTCACGTGTCACTTGGTCTGCAAACCTTTTCATGGCTTGAACTTCATGCAACTTGGGCTCACACTTGCGCACTTTTTTTCCTTTTTTGTTTTCTTTACAATCTCTGCAATGCAGGGCTAGATGCATCATCGCTATCAGGTGCCCCAAGCAGCAATCTAGCCCTGCATTGCAGAGATTGTAAAGAAAACAAAAAAGGAAAAAAAGTGCGCAAGTGTGAGTTCAAGTTGCATGAAGTTCAAGTCATGAAAAGGTTTGCAGACCAAGTGGCACGTGAGATCCTGGAGGCATTGGCGATACGGGAAACAGGACAGCGGTGCGTTAGTACACCATCAATCTCTCTATCAAGAAAAGAAATTTCCTTCTTGAACGAACCCCACGGGAGATAAAAGCAAGATCTTTTTTTTTTTTGACAAGGAAACAAAAAGCGCGGGTTTTCCAATAAAATTTTAGTTGACAGTCAGCTTCGTCTACGTTCTACGTGTTCCTTTCTGTGTCTGCGTCTTGTTATTTCGGCTGTACCCACCAAGAATTATGAACCAACTAGCTCAGTTTTCTACTCTCTTTATCATGTTAAAAATTTATCTCCAACCAAAGTTTCCCAAACAGGGCACGTTTAGCCCTGTTCCATCTTTCAGTCACCGCTCTCACAGTGTTTGCCTTGTTTATTTCAATCAACGAATCAGAATTATTTTCTTTATTTACGCATTGCTGTTATTAAAATTATTATTATTATTATTATTATTATTATTATTATTATTATTATTATTATTATTATTATTATTATTATGTTTATTATTACCGTTATCATGTTTATAATTTTATTTCATTTTCTAGCTTTTTGAGTACTTCTCAGTCGCCTCGTGTGTCATGGCCAATCTCCCGCCGTGGGTACGCGCCACTATTTTGAGGACAACAACAAGAGCTGACCGTCCGACGTCCGCTGTCAACGTCGTGCCGTTCTCCTGCCTCAGTCGCCTGAACTACTCAAAAGTGCTGATTGGTAGAGTTTGTGGGGCACGATTCGAAATGACCAGCGCGAAAATAGACGCTGACAAGAGAAGACACTCTGACGACAGGACGGGCGCTGACTAACAACTGTTTATTTTCGAGGAAAGCCCAGCATAATATATGCCAAAAAACCACGTGACAGTCAGGGGGCTAAAGATTACAGCCTAAAGCACCGTTATCAAAGGGCAGCCGACACAAGCATAAACCTGAAAAAAAGACATATATATGAAAAAGGGGGCGGAAAACTTTGTGAAATGATTACGTGTAAAAGCACTATATACAGCATAAACAAAACACAAAGAACGCTGCAAATAACATTGTGGACAAGGGGTGGTGTCAAGAACCCTTAAACTGGAACAATGAGCGAGCCTAAAAGGGCCCAAGCAAGTGAAGCAAAAGGTTGGTGGCTGTTTCTATCACAGCCACCAGTAGGGTTTCAGCGACCCGTTTTGCTGTCGTGAACCTGCTGCGACGCTCCTCCGAGCTTACCAGAGCTTACCCAAATTACAACCCGAGCTTAACCGAGTAACTCTAGCAAACCTGGGTAGAAACTCGAGTGGTTAGGCAAGGGCACCAAGTCGAGAGATCCTACGTGCATACGGTGTTAAAGGTGCAATGAAGAGAAATCTGAACTCGTCTTTTTGCCGCGGGAACTCAATCTACACGTTCCGAACATTCTAAGAAACTTCGATTTATTGCTCTGTATGGCCGATTCCCCTAATTAAATCAGATTGACGTCCGGCTCCCGCCATTTTTTTTTTAATTCTCCCCGTACGGTGGGAGGAGTTGACCAACGCGTGGAGTGCCTTTTAGACAGCTCCGTGGAAGCTTTGCTTTCGCTTCCGCTTAAAGAGTTTCATTCGCAGATAATATAGCCGCAAAAAAAGCCCGCACAAATAAAAATACTTGCGGCCTATTTGCTACTACGGATTACTACGTATTACTCCGCCGATGGCAGAGCGGCAAGCCGCCACGGGACTGGCTGAAAGGCACTCCACACGTTGGTCGGCTCCGCCCACCGTACGGGGGAGAATTAAAAAAAATGGCGGGAGCCGGAAGTTAATTCGATTTAACTGGGGAGCTCAACCACACAGGGCAATAAACCGAAGTTTCTAAGAATGCTCGGAACGTGCAGATCGAGTTCCCGCGGCACAAAGACGAGTTCAGATTCCTCTTCAGTGCAACTTTAAGATCCTTTGTCGGTGTTGGTAAGCGTATGAGTGCTTTTTCACTACTATCTTTGCAGGGGCTTGTTCGTATTGAGCGAGAAGGCGTCGCCAGATCATCAACCCGAGTCGATGTACTACGTCAACCTGCCCGATGCCGGAGCGGAGCCTTTGACGTGGGTCGTCAAGTTCTACGAGAGCCACCTCCTATTCGATAGCGGCAAGGAGACCAAAACGATCAAGCACAACTTCAAGACGCCAGCCCGTTTCTCCGTCAAGGACTTCCAGACGACGAATATCGAGATGGTGAGTGCGCCCGGTGTCTTTCGAAGCAGGTCGCCGCTCGAGAGGAAAGGTGGGCCAGGCTAAGCGGTGATTCTTAGGCGTCCTCAACGCAGCTGTGGCTGATAGGGTAAAGCGCCATGCCGTGCAACCACAATTTGCAGCCATAACCATGTGTACGTGGCAAAATTCAGCGAGAAAAATATCAGGAAATGCCGGAAACTGATTTTAGTTCCTGCGGCTGCCACCATGCGCTACATGCCGTCCGAACCAGGCGATCTCACGACTGCTGGAGGAAACTGACTGCGTGAGAGGACTTATTTCCTTTAATATATTGACAGCATGGTGTATTTATGTAAAGGTTAATTAGGTTAGGTGTAGGCTTCAGTGCAGATTTTAGTTCAGTGCCCTAGCGGTCAGGTTTGCTTCCACCAGCTAGTATTTTCAGAACTTACTCGTGAGTTGAATATTTTATCAGTGTGTTGGTTATTTTAGAAAGGTAGGTGGTATTCGCTTTCTAGGTGACAGGCATTTGTAGTAGGCAGAATTTTATTCCAACACGTGCTTGCTGTTCTACTTTCAGCCTGTACATATGCTGAGCATTTTGTGGAAGCAATAGTCGAGTGATTGTAAGCCAAGCAAATGAAGGTTAGATTCACGGAGTATGTGGGGTTGGTCGATTTCAAAGATAGACGTTTCGAGTCGGTTGAAAAGGCGCAAGGCGTAGATTTCGTGAACATATGTTGCGTATTAGGTGCAGATTTGGAGTGAGTTGACCACGAAAACGACAAGTGTCAAGTATTGATTCCCTAGAGAGAGAGCTAGAGGTAGAGGAGGTAGAAAATCAAAAACTTCATTAACAGCTTGTTCAAATGGAAGCCAAAATTACCGATATCGCCATCAAAACCGCAATGGCGGATATTCCAGCGCGAGCAATGAGGATGAGGACTACAATGGCATGAGCAGTGATTGAAAAAAAAATGGCCGGTGTCGGCTTATAGCCTAGAGCTGCAAAGAGCACAACGTGACAAGGCCTGTAAGGCAGTCGCCGAATGGGTACTACAAACTGCAGGGATAACGGTGCAAAACGATATCTTTCGAGTTGCGCACTGGTGTCCAAGCTGGGAGGTCATCCAGGCGTTCTTCTACTAGCAGGTCGTGGCGTTCGAGTCGGTCTCTCAGGATTTGCACCGTAGAGTAGTAGATGCCATCGGTGAGTATGATGCCTTCAATTGCAAACTTGGCCTTGGCGGTCAGGTAAGAGAGCAAATATTTGAACTTTTGAATCTTCGGAAAGGCGTCGTTGTTGTAAATCGCGCATTAATAATAGTCGACAAATCCTTGCCAGCCTTGGCAGTCTCCAGAGAACGCTGCTATCTGCAATTTCGGCAGCGCAACACAGTGGGGACCAGGCAGAACAAAATGGGAGCCCTCAGGCCGTGGCTCGGTGCTGACGTGTTCTCTGGGTGAGCCGGACGACAAGTTTGATGGCTCAGTTTAGTATTTACGACTTCGAAGAATTATAAACTGTCAATATGGCGGTCGTAACAATAAAATCAATTTAGTCTGTTGTAGAAATATTGAACGCTGGCTTGAAGTTATAGCATACGGCACGTGGTTGACCGGCTTTTTCCAGTATACTTTTAACTCTGGATGAGTAAAGCCAAACCTAGACCAATATAGACTGCTTTCTAAAATGGCATAGCCAGTACTGGCAAACATTGGGGGCACTCTTGCTAACATGGTCCATGACAGCCATGATTCCAAAATGCCACAGCCTGCAATGGAAAAGAGAGGGAGAATTCTGTCTAGCCTGGCCCATGATAGCCAAGCTTTTATCAGAGCACAGCCAATACTGCAAAAACGACGGACATCCAGGGCCATCATCGGGTGTGTTAATGAGTAATACAGCCAATACCAGATACTCACTGGCAACTCTGGACCTACGAGGGGGTACCCAAAAGAAACCGGACTTATTTTTGTTTGAACTTATTTGTTCACATTTTAAGCACAGACCTTCAATCTCCTTCAAAGTATTCCCCACTTGCAATGATACGCTTGTCGAATCTTTCATTCCATTTTTCAAAACATTGTTTAAATTCATCTTCTGTGATGCTTGACAGTGCCTCCGTCGTTTTTTTCTTCACCTCAGCAACGTCAGCGAAATGCTTTCCATTCACCTATTTTTTCATTCTAGGAAACAAAGAAAGTAGCACGGGCAAGGTCGGGAGATTATGAGGGTTGAGGAATAGGGGTCATGCCATTTTTGGTCCAGAATTGTCGTAGAGACAGGGCTGTGTGAGCAGGGGCATTGCCATGATGGAAAAACCAGTCACCCGACCGCCACAAATCTGGCCGCTTCCACCGCACACTGTTGCCCAATCTTTTGAAAACATCCAAGTAGAAAGCCTGGCTAACTGCCTGACGCTGCGGAACAAATTCTCAATGGACGACTCCTCTCACGTCGGAACAACAAATCAGCATTGTTTTAGGTTTGGTTTCACCTGACGAGCTTCTTGAGGCGAGGTGAATTTGAAGTTTTCCATTGGCATGATTGTTGCTTTTATTCAGGATTCGATTCAGGAACACTTGAGTTGTCCCCATAGCATCGTCCTTGTACGTCTTTCTTAATATGTCAAGAATTTCCATTCAACTTTTTCCTGCAAAAATCAGAATTTCACCGGCGCACGCTGTTCACGACAATCAGCCATTGCAAAAACGACGTTAAAACAAAACAGTCGTCACTCTAAAACTCTGCCTTAACTAGTCTGACCTCCTTCAACGACGGCACTCGGCTTACTGACTCTGGAATGTTCGTTCTATGCGCTCCTAGTGGCAAAACGCGGTACCACAGAAGCTTTGCCGACAAAAAATTTAGTCCGGTTTCTTTTGGGTACCCCCTCGTAGTTAGGGCCATGCTTTGTCAGCGGACGTCTGATATTCGCCCGCCGTCATGTGCTATGGGGCTACTATAGAATACAACGTGCAGAGGACGTACTCGCGTACTCGGAACGTACTCGCTTTCCCTAAAAGTGCAGGAGCGCCACCCCGTTCACCTGAAGATGTTGTTACCTCCTTGGAACTCAGTTATTGCGCCATGTTGAACGCGAAGCCACTACACGAACTCCAATTTAGGCCGTGTCTTTGCATAGGAAAATTACTTTTTGCTATATATTCCCAGAGTGAAAAAACTTAAAAAACATAAGTTGATAAAAGCGAGCAGTGTTTTATCCATAAACTCCAATACTGCACTTGAATACAGGGTTTGCTAATCCTGGCTGAACCTTGTCGCTTTGTCCAACCATGCATATTGTATATAGAACATGGACGACATCACACAAATGGACAAGGTCGCGGCGCTCAACCCGCAAAGACCGATCACGGCAGCATGCCTTGTGGCATCGCTGGGGGCCCTGTTCTCGAAAAAGCCTAGAGAAACAACACGGGGTGCACTAGCTTTTCGATATTAGGCCATGAATTTGAGAACTCCACGAAATTTTGGGAGCTGGTTGAACTCGTACCGAATAAGTTTAAATGTGCTCTCCTTGGTTCTTGAGGAGACAACGCAAGGGAAGAGGGGCTCGTTACGATATAGTTGGCGAAAGCGAACAGTCACCGAAACCAAGAAGCACATAGGATTTTTGTGTTTATTTGTGGCGTTCATTAATGAGAGAATATTAGGGTAAATAATTTAATGCTAATTGATTAAACTGCATAAAAACGCCGCTATGGACAATGGTGGCACTGATGAATACTCTCAAGCTTCGGATGCACTACACATAAACAGCCTCCGAAAGCAAAATATTGGATACCGTTGCTCTCGCTCAGTTGGCAGAGTACTGGACGCGAAATTCAGAAGTCGTGGATTCGGATCCCACGGCGACATGTGCTTGGCTTTTCTTTTTTCTGATCAGTTTAAAATAATTCCGCTATTAATCTACAATTGATGAATATCACAAATTAAAAGAATACATTTCTTTTGCTCCTCGGCTTCGGTGACCATTCACTACTGTCATGTGCGTCTCTGTTTGGTCATATTATCGAATCGAATAGGAGGATGATCGATCTGCTGTGAGAAAATTCAGAATATTCGCGCGCGCCTAATATCAAGCCGTCTAAATGCATACAAAAGCAGCACACAAAACAGAAACACGAGCTGAAGCAGTCGTGGTTCTATGAACGTCTTGAGGTGTTACTTGAGGCGCAACAGGACCGTGTATGGGAGATCCGTCACTTACAACACTGAGCAAAACATGGCCACACTGCGAACGAAAAGAAAACTTGGTCTTATATCATCGAGAAGGGGTTTTTTCTCTTGACTTACATCAGCGTTCAGTCGTAACGAGGTCGAATCAGGAGCACCAAGGGTAAGTAGAACATAGACGGCGGATTTATGTATGAAGCGCTATGGACTTTTGTTGTACAAGGTCGGCATACTCTGCGAGTTGGTGGCTATTCATGGTCGTTTACAAATAGCGATACCAAAGAACAGACATGAAACGTGAGAGGAGGCGCAGGGCACTGAAGTTTCAACTGCGTTTTTCGAAAACTGTGCACGATTTCTATAGTGAAACCACAAGCAAGCGCGCAAGGCCATTGTGAAAATTCTTCTATTGTCACCGATAAAAATTGACTCATGCGCACGTGAGTTTATCACTGATTCTCTCCTCTATCAGCAAACGCATTGTTTGGGAAGACAACGCTACAAAAGCTGGCCAGCGCAGGCGGTTGCTTACCTTGATATAGGATAAATATCGGAGACTTTTCTTGTGTGTCCTCTCATCTTTGTGTGCCTTCACATCTCTGTGCGTCCTCGCGTTTTCCGTGTCTCGTCTCTGTTACCGTTGTTTTTATACAGCCATAAATCTTTGTGAATAAATTCACGCACAGGGCAAGGTTATCCCCTGGCTCTAGTAAAAGTACTTATTTTTCACTCAGAAGCCTAAAACAATAAAATGTTTTTCATTCCTTCCTTGCACTACCCTTCCAGAGTAAAACAGTAAATGGGTTGGACTAAATTCTTGCATCGTTTCGGTGCTCCCACATTCAGTCTAATTGTTGACCTTTTGTCTCGTTGCAGATCACGAGTTCGGACCTTTGAAGAAATCTTTTGAGTTTGTTCTTGCACGTCGCATATCCATTGCATGGTATCGAAGAGATACTCACGTTACCTTCGACTGATATTTTTCTTAGCACTTCCAACAGCAAACACATTATTCTATTGGTTTTTAACAGAAATAAACTTGGCTTTCACCATCTGACGTTATGCAATGCTTGTTTCGGTTCCTTTCTTCGGACCTGAGCGTCACGTCTTGCAGTGATCGCTTACCTGGGTCCGTAGTCTCCCCTAACGAGCGACACACCAACAAGGAACTGGAACCCACTGGTTTATTTGCAGCTAACAAAAATGTAGCCATGGCAGTATGCGCACAATCCACCGCTGCGACCAAAGAGGCTGCGAGGTAAAGAGGCTCTTTTGCGAGCGCCTCCGCTGTGCAACTCGGGGAACAAAGCGGTGGCTACGACACAACCAATCATATGCGTAGAACGCTAAAGTCCGACCTGTACGCGCGACTCTTCTAACGCAGAAAATCGGTTACCATCCCAACCTAGTCTTCCACACCTTCAAACATAAAATTCAATATCTCCAAAATACAAGCAGTCAAATCGACGACGACTGGCGCCGAGCACAGGCTATACACCAAACATCACACCCCGCGCACAAACATATACGCTAACAATGCGCGTTTCAATACAGCATCGTATGTCTTTAGGATATACACGCAGCACCAGGACATGTGCCAAGCATTCCACGCGGCGCGCTGAGATGGATGCTTGCCACCTCCAGTGGACCTGGAGATGGCGGACCTGCAGGTCAACTGCGTCAATAACAAGGTGTCACAAAATTCGGCGCATATTCCAAAAACCGACGCCGCGTAGAAGCAATCTCGGCAGCACGCGCCGCTAGAACACGGGAGAAAGAAACCCCGGAGAGCGCTTAGCCTTGTGTGTGTTGCTGCCCCCTCCACCTCATTCGCCGGAGCGGAGCCAGAGTAATTGAGTCTGTGCGCGTCGTCGATTGTTGCGAAATCTTTGAGTGGATTCTGCTCTCTGCTGACGAGGAGGGCGTAGCCTTGAGTGTGCTAAGTGATGCCCTATCCCACTTTACTCCTGTGCCGGCTGCAGCGCAGCGAAAGAAGGGTCTGGAAGCTTCTTGAAGGCAGTCTACTCTCCTGTCCAATGGGGACGCACTTCCGGCGCGAGAGGGAGAAGTACATTGCACAGCCGATACTGTGTGTATGTGCGCGCCTGCCTTGGCGCCAAGAAGAAACAGACGTCGAGAAAGCCCTATATTAGAAGGGCGTTCACAGCTTTCGGTCAGCCCGAGCCGCCGTTCAAGCTTCCGAGAAGCGCGCCCGCTCGACTCCCGGGACAACACCACTCGCCCCACCATGGACCAGCGAGGCCGCGTGCGCCAGTCTGCGGGACGGCTCGAGATCACCGGTGCAGTAGCCGGCTTTGCTCTATTCCAGCCGAGGTGTTCCTAACCCACCGAAACGTCTGCTTCTGTGTTCTTCCCCACCCCCTCCCCCCCGTGCCATGCTATCCTTCGCGCTTGTATAGCCTCTGCATTGGTACACGTCATCCTTGACGTCGTCGTCTTCTCTTCTCCACCAATCACCTCTTCCAACCTCACCAAATGATTCTGCGTTTTTTTCTAGGGTTAATACACATCATGCTTATCTTCACCATTTCGTCTTCTCCAGACTTCTTTAGTTCATACTTTTATTTCAAAATTCCCATTATATTGGACAAGGGCACCCTCTCTCAAGATTTTTCTCATAAAAAGCTGCTCGCCTCCTCCCCATCTTCAAGCCTTCCAGCCAACCGACTATCGCCTGTGGTGATTCTGGACGCAGCACAGAACACAACACATCGCAGATGTCAAGCACATACAGTTGAGTTTCCCCTTCAGGTGGTGACGAGAGGAAACACTTGATGATGATGAATTGATGGTTCGGGGTCGCAAACAATCACTTTACTCGATGGTGGGACAAGAAGGTTCACTATTTATTTACACAAAATAAACGAGAACAAACAAGCAAGGAGAAAACTATTTACAACATAACTGAAACGTTGACGACACGAAATCAGCCCCACTTAACCGGGAGCGTTCCCTTTTAAGCCTTCTGTCTCCGCCCTTGGCGGGGACAGCCCCAATCAAATACTAGGGAAAGGATGCCAGCCAATCAAACACTTGAGAAAGGAGAGGCTCCGAGCATGCACACAAAAAGCACCTAACTCGCCGCGTTCCGAACCTCCGCCTTCCTCTTCGTTTCCCCTCCCGCACACGTGCATACGAGACGCACGTATGCCACGGGAACAATCACCGCCGAAGATTCCTTATTATAAGAAAAAGGAAAGGCTGTCGCTGAGGGGTCCAGCGTCCAGTGGGAACAAACACGAGAACGAGCGTTCTGGCGACGGCGCCGCCAGCAATAACAGAGCAGCCACCGACGCGCGTCGCGCCGTGAGTCCGTCGTGCGTTCGCGGTTCCATGCACTCTGCTGGAGGCTGGATGGCACCGAAGAAATTTCAGCGAACTTAACACCTCCCACCCAAGAATGTCACACGGACACTCGTTGTCAGTGGGACATTAAAGTTCAACCACGGTGTCCGACTACAAAATACACACATACACGCACATGTATGCCAGCTGTCCAATCGGTCCACCAACACGCACACATGTGCGCACACAGCGGTTATCTCAACCCGCACACACACAAGGTTAGGGCACCAGTCAGCACATTCCAGAACTTGCCAAGTCCGTTCTCTACATGCTATCTGCCAGGCTGACCCGTAACCTCCAATTCCCACTGTGACTGCCGCAGAGACCTAAATGGTCAGAGCACTACCGCACAACCGATATACATACTGATGCCAAATATCTACCTTTAGATCCATCGTTTCTGGTTACTCGAAGAGCAAACATGGAAACAAACAAACAAACAAACTAACAAAAATTAACCTTCCAATCCTACTCTTCCTTGCATTCCAAACGAGAGAGTGCATCAGCGCACTTGTTCAGTGAGCCCTTGATATGCACTTCTTCTAGGTCATACTTCTGCAATGCAAGCGACCAGCGCATCAACCGCGCAGTAGTGGGCGCTGAACGGGTCAGGTACGTGAGCAAGTTGTGGTCTGTTGCGACCTTCACTTTAACCCCAAATAACCAGGTATCCAGTTTCCCCAGTGCCCACACGACTGCAAAAGCTTCCCTTTCAATTGCAGACCATTTGGTTTGAGCAGGCGTTAATTTCTTACTCAAGAATGCAATTGGCTTCTGTTCCCCTTCAACTGACTGCGACAGACATGCTCCTATCGCAACCTCAGAGGCATCCGTTGTTAGAAGGAACTCCTGGTTGTGATCAGGTGCGACCAGCTCCGGCAACAATGCCAGTACCCTTTTCACCTCACAAAATGCCTCTTCTGCCTTGTCATTCCATGGAAGGGTATTCGGGACTCGCCTGTTAGTCAGGTCCGTCAATGGGCGCACTATACCTTTGAATACTCCGGTACATACTCACGGTAATAGTTAAACAGACCTAATACACTACGCAGCTCCTTCTTAGTTTTTGGAGCGCTCAATTTAGTGATGGCGCTTACTCTCACTGGGTCGAGAGTATGCTTGCCGGACCGTACCACATGGCCAAGGTACTTTACCTTCCCTTCTGCGAACTTGCATTTGGCAGCATTTGCCTTAAGCCTGCCCTTCTCAGAGTCTCTAGTACCACCTGCAAGTGTTTGATGTGCTCCTCCCAGATTGCCGAGAAAATGGCTAAATCGTCAATGTATGCCATTGCATACGAAGAATGTTCTTTTAGGATTTCATTCGTAATCCATTGAAAAGTTGCTGCCGAATTTCGTAACCCGTACGGCATTACCTTCCATGCATACAAGCCCTTAGCTGTGGCAAACGCAGTAAGGCGCTGTGACTGTTCGTCTAAAGCAATCTGCCAATATCCCCGCGTCATATCCAGTACCGATATGTATCTTGCACTTGCCACCTCATAGAGCATCTCGGTCATATTGGCCATAGGGAAGCTGTCTGGTTCTGTAATGGCATTCAATTTCCGGAAATCAATGCACATCCTCACCGACCCATCCCTTTCGGCTACGCACACCACTGAATGCTCGTACGCGCTGTCAACGGGATAGACGAAATCCCACTCCAGCAGTTGCGCTACCTGACGCTCTATTTCCTTTATGAATGCAAAGGTACCTTATAAAGGCGCGATTTTTCTTGTTTGGCGTTGGGAAGTAGCGTTACTTTGTGGCAGCCAACTTTACATCGACCTGGGCGCTCGGAAAATACTTCGGATCCACCAGTTATGACATCAAATAGCTCATGTCTCTGTTGCTGCGTCAACGATCCGTCCGGGATCTCAAACCCTAGAGGTCGGTTCTTCAATTTGCAATGTGGGGTCCCATACACCTCACCAAACTCGTCATCCGAGTCAAAAACAACCCCCCCATTCTGAGTTCGTGCTACTTAAGGCCGCAGCCTGTTCGCATGCACCCATCTGCTTCCTTCGTCAGTGTCAATAACATGGCTGTTATCTCGCTTCCTCTCCTTTATAACACCTGGTCCGCGCCACTTCGGCTGCAATTTACCGACTTGACAGCTTTCAAGTATGAGAACTTGATCCCCCTCTCTGAACTCTTTTGGTCTAGCCCTAAGGTTGTATTTGGCTGCATATGACCTCTGTATGGCTTCTGCCCTTTCGTTAACCCTTTTCGCGGCGTCACTCATCTGTTCCCTTAACACAGACAGGTATTGGGCAGCCGGTTTGTTCAGTCCCGTCGGCGGTGTCCACTCACCAGTCCATGTTTTGTGGAGGATACTGAGCGGTCCATGTGGGATGCGTCCAAACATTAGTTCAAATGGTGACCTGCCCGTCACATCATGAGGTACTTCTCTATAGGCCCAAAGCATGCATGGAATGGGACGGTCCCATTCTCGCTGATGATCGTGTACAACATGTCGAAGCATAACCTTAAATGTTCCGTTCCATCTCTCCACGATCCCGTTACTCTGAGCGTGTTCTGGAGTAGAAAACCGCATCTGAACTCCCAGCCTTTGCATGAATTCCTGATTTAATTTGGACACAAAGTTGGTTCCCTGGTCACAACAAATCAGTTCAGGAGTACCAAACTTAGTGAAAACCTCTATCAACGGTTGACACGCAGCTTTGGCTGTCAAGTTTTTTAGCGGTATAACTTCTGCCCATCTCGTACAGAAATCAATAATGCTTAGCGCATAGCGGTGTCCCCTTGCCGACCCGGGTTCAAGCGGTCCTATGCAATCCAGGAACACTACCTGAAAAGGTGTCTGGTCTAGTTAGCGGTGTTATTGGCACCTGGTCTCTAACTGCTGCATGTGAAAACATTTGGCACGTGTAACAGCTGCGGCAGTGGTTCTTCACATCCGTTACCATTGTTGGCTAAAAGAACGCACCTCTAATCCTCTGCTTAGTTTTCTTTTCCGAGAAATGCCCACCGCTTGGTCTGTCATGTGCCAGTTCTAGCATTTCATGTCTTCGAGATTCTGGGAGCACTAGCTGTTTGTGCATCTTTCCATCAATCATTTCTTCATGGAAAAGCAACTCCTCGTGTACAACCATCCCATGGCTACCCTCTCGTGCCTGTCTCCACGCTTCTCGTAACGATATATCATCTCGCTGCTCCACCTTAAAATCTTGAGCCCTGGATGTAGTTTCTGACATTGCTCGTTCCTGCCCTATAGCAAAAGCTGAGGCAACTATCGGCTCCGCATTATCTTCCTCCTCGAATTCGAGTGTAGCCTCTGTTTTGTCCTTGTCCACCCCGTGTGTAGAGCTCAGCTCTTGTTCGAAAACAGCTCTCTCTTCTGCATCTGCCACCTGCTGCTTTTCGATTCTTTGTAGCAGTGAATAAGTTTCGGGTGTCAGCAACGCACCTACACCTTCGGCTAGCTCTGCGGTTACAGCGCATAGTATTGGCTCCTGCTGATTGACTGTTTCTCCTTCCGGTACTAAGGACATAGGTACATACATTAGGTCTGCATCCACTGTCTGTCCAAAATCACCCCTCAGTTTTGTTCTACCGGAGCAGTCATCTCGACACGATGCGGATACTATCGCTGCCCTCAATACTGTAATCTCTGCCCCTGAGTCCACACAAGCTTCTCTCGGACTGTCTCCAATTTGCAGCTTTGCCCAAGTCAGGGAGTCTTATTCAACCGCTCGACCGAGTTCTCCTTTCCTTTCCAACTCGGAGGCGAGTTTATCGGGGACAAGCAATTCCGCTCGGGCTACTAGCTTGCTCGTGTCCCTTTTGGAATCTGCTGCGTCCTGCCTTTGCTTTGCACTTGGGCAGTGAATAGAGATATGCCCATATTTCTTACAGCGAAAGCATTTCACACCTGTATGCCTATTTTTCCAATTAGTGTTAGGGCTTGGAGTTGGTGGCTGCTTTTCCCGTTTCTCCCCGCCTTGCTGCGGTGGTTTAGAACCTTCGAAACGCTCCCGCGTTTTGCCTACCCGTCGGCTTTCCTCGGAAGCTTCCGCTAATCCGGCCATCGGCCGTCAGCCAGCTCTGGTTCTCATTTTGCATGACATAGGTCCTGACTTCGTCTGGCAGCACTTGTTTGAAACGGTCTGCTATCATCAAATCTCTCAAATCCTCCAAACATTCGACCTCTCGGCTATTAACTTAGTACGTGAACATTGTCTCGAGCCTGGTCGCTATCTGATGCCATGAGTCACCTTGTTCTTTGCGTACCGCCATAAACAACCTCTTGTACTCCTTCGGACTCAATCGGAGCTCTTTTAAAACTCTCTCCTTAAGCTCCTTATATGGCATGGCCATCCCATCTGATTCACTGGCTACAAACGCCCTGTTTTTCTCAGTCAGAAATGGCAACAGAATAGGCCCACGACTTTCTTCTGGAATTTTAAGGGTCTCCATCATTGTGTCAACACTCTTGAACAATGCGGGCACCATTGGATCCTTTTCTGGCATAGGCGCCAGCACTGCTTTCAATTATTTTGCATAATCGGCCAACTTTGTGCCTGACCTCTGTCCATGTTGCGCATCCGCTACTGACTGAAGTTGCATTTGAGTCAGTTTTATTTTTTCCAGCTCAATTTGGAGCTTTAACTTTTCAATTTCACACAATTGAACTTTATGCTCCTTTTCTACAACCAACGCTTGTGTCATATTTCCTAGTGCCTGTTCTGTCGCTGGCACTTGCTCTGCTGGCGCAGGTTGCCTGTTAGGCTCTCGACCATTCCCTGCGGCGTCCATCACTGTATCAGTCATTGCATCTACCTATAGCTTACAATCACTACACAGACATGGCAACTTCGGAGAAAGCAGAAAGGTGTCCTACCTCTCTCGATGCTCCATCGACCGCTGTCGCACTCAGCTTGATGACAGCGGACTCCAAGGAAGGTAGACGCACACGGGTGCGTCCCACAGCAGCTCACGACCTTGGAACGCGCTTCACGTGGTCGCCTGGTTCTTGCTCCGAACCTTTCGACGTGGAAGCCTGGTTCCTTTCAGCAGCTTGCTGTCTCGAACCCTCGAAGACTTGTCTTCGCCCAGCTCCTCCAGCTCCTCGCTGACTTGAGCTTCCGGCGTCCTCTCGAACTCGACCTGCGTTCGGGCCGGTCAGCCACCGGGACGCTCTCAAGGAAGGCGTCCTGGTCTGCGTCTCTCGTCTGTTTCTCGACGCAGCTTCGCGTTTCCTCCTTTAGGACGAGCTACTCCGTAGCTTGTCCACCGACTTGTTCTTCTCACCTTCCGTCCAATGCCTAACGTAGAAAGACGTTGCGATCCTGTGTCGACTGCGCCAGTTGAGTTTCCCCTTCAGGTGGTGACGAGAGGAAACACTTTACGATGATGAATAGAAGATTCGGAGTCGCAAACAGTCACCTTACTCGATGGCGGGACAAGAAGGTTAACTATTTATTTACACAAAATAAACGAGAAGAAACAAGCCACGAGAAAACTATTTACAACATGACTGAAACGTTGATCACACGAAATCAGCCCCACTTAACCGGGAGCGTTCCCTTTTGAGCCTTCTCTCTCCGCCCTTGGCGGGGACAGCCCCAATCAAATACTAGGGAAAGGATGCCAGCCAATCAAACACTTGGGGAAGGAGAGGCTCCGAGCACGCACACAAAAAGCACCGAACTCGCCGCGTTCCGAACCTCCGCCTTCCTCTTTGTTTCCCCTCCCTCACACGTGCATACGAGACGCACGTATGCCACGGGAACAATCACCGCCGAAGATTCCTTATTATAAGAAAAAGGAAAGGCTGTCGCTGAGGGGTCCAGCGTCCAGTGGCAACAAACACGAGAACGAGAGTTCTGGCGACGGCGCCGCCAGCAACAACAGAGCAGCCACCGACGCGCGCCGCGCCGTGCGTCCGTCGTGCGTTCGCGGTTCCATGCACTCTGCTGGAGGCTGGATGGGACCGCAGAAAGTTCAGCGAACTTAACATATACTAAAAGCACACCACTGACACAGCACGCCAAATTGCATTTACGGAACACTAAGACACCACTGCCGTTATCTGTACGGAGTCCATGATAAACAAGTCAATGTCCACACCACGCTCCCTTGTATAAGCACACAACAACAACAACAAAAAGATACACCCCAGAGATAGCTAAAGCTGTTTAGTTGGCTCTACTCATGAGGTCCGCTTCAAAGTTATCTCTGCCTTGAATATATTCCACCTGAAATGGGTATTCTTGCAGTGCCACACTCCATCTCAGGACTTTACTGTTCTTCATTTTTCCCTTGGTTAAGTATTCAAGCGGCTGATTATCCGTTTCAATTCTGAAATGTCTCCCATGAAGATAAATGTGAAATTTCTTTACTGCCCACACCACTCACAAGCATTGCTTTTAAACAGTGGAGTAGTTCCGTTCACTAGGTGACCATATCTTACTGGCGAAAAGTACCGGAAGTGGCATAAAATTCTCCGCTTGCAAAAGTACGGCTCCTAATGCTTTGTCTCATGCATCAGTACGGACAACAATTTCTTTACCTAAATTCGGAGCCGGCAGAACGGGTGGTTTTGCATACAACGCGTTCTCATGTTCAGCAGTCCAATTCAGCTTATTGCTTGCGCCCTTCTTAGTGAGTTCGACAAGCCTATCGGTTATGTAAGCATTCTTGAGAATAAAGTCCCTGCAGCATCCCGTCAAAGAAAGGAACGACTGTACTTGTTTCTTGGTCGCCGGTATCTGTGCTTGCTGAGTTTTGTTCAAGATATCGTCTTTTTTCACAATACGGGCCATCCCTAGCTTCTGTCCGAGAAATGAAATGGCTTCAAAGCCCACCTCACATTTTGCCGGTTTTATGGTCGACATGGCTTCCTGAATTCTGTCATATAGTTTTCTCATCATAATTACGTGCTCTTCCCACGTATCTGTTGCCACAAGGATGTCACCAATATGTTGTTCCACATTTTGGAGCCCATCCAAAACATTCCTCGTCAGCCTCGTGAATATTGCGGATGGTGTCTTCAAACCAAACGGCATCAATTTACACTGAGATACCCCCCCCCCCCCCTTCCCCAAAGCAAAAAATGGCAGTCTACTCTTTCGACTAATCTTTCATTGGTGTTTGCCAATACTCTTTAGCTAAATCGAATTTATAAAAAAAACCTTTTGGGAGCTACCTTTGCGAATACCAAGTCCGCTCTTGGTATAGGTTCCGCATCGGGTACTATGATGTTATTTAGCCGACGAAAATCTACACACAATCGGTTAGTACAATCGGGCTTTTTGACAGCTACGAGAAGCGCATTTATGCTGACCACGACCTCCCAATCACACCAAGCTCCAACATCTCCCGCATCTCATTTTCAATTGACTCTCGAAAAACTAAAGGCAGTGGATACTGTTTCACACTGATTGTTCTCTGTAGACAGATCTAATTTGCAACATAGGACATCAGTTTTGCCCGGCACATCACAAAACACATCCGCCTTGGTTTCGAGTAGAGCTCTTATCTCTGATCTTCTGTCTTCATTTGGGGTTTATTAGTACCTTATCCCATCCTACACTTTTCTTCCCACTGCACGTGGGCACCTCGGCAGCATCGTCTGTCTCCTCCACCACTACTGAGCATGCTACTTAAGGGGTGTACCGTACGGGAACTCTTTCTTCGTATTTTTTCAACATATTCGCATGGAAAACCCTCTTGGTGTTGTTTATTATCTTGGCAGTGAAAGCGCTCAAAAGGACAAGGACTGCAGAAAAGGAAAGACATACAAAATGCTCACAAAGCAGGCTTGGGCGTACTCCCTCCTTGCTAACGATGTGGCCTAGAAACAGCAGCTCTTCATAGGCAAAGTGGCACTTCTCTGCTTTCAAGGTTAGACCGGACGATTTGATTGCGTCTAGTGCTGTTCGAAGTCTTCTTAGGTGCTCTTGAAAATCTGAGGCGAAGACAACGACGTCATCTTTGAATATACGAGACAAATCTGCCTCCTGAGGCCTGGAAGCACTGTATCGATTACTGGCTGAAACGTGGCTGGTTGCGAAAAGAGACCAACTGCCACAACATTGAGCTCGAAGAGGCGCTAGTGCAGAGCAGAGTTCAACTGGCATCACCTTGAAATCAAAAAGGCCATGAGGATTCATGAATGGGGTCTTCTCGCGATCTATTTCTGCGACATCAGTTTGCCAGTCGCCGCTCTCGAATCATTTGATGAGAAATACTTGGCGTTCAGAGCCGGAAAAATTTATGGTCGATGCGCGGAAGAGGTAAAAATCCTTATTTGTTATTTATTTGGAATACTGCCTGTCTCTGGTTAAAACTTTAGTAGGGGGGCGTTACATGTATCATAGTAAAATATAACGTTTCTAAAAGCGTCTGTGCAAAGGACAACTATAATCTAGACAATTCGTAGCACAGAAAAACTGAAAACAAGTTTGACAGATTTACACAACTAACGTCTAGAAAAAAACACGCTAGTTCAGAAACAGAAACATAACCTTAACATGGGCACGAGACAACGTATGCTCCTTTAAATAGACAAAAATGAAGAAAACACGTACTGGTTTAGCTGTGGTTAAATCGGGTGAATTGCGTTAGTAATGTTGCGCGCGTTCTGAGCAGTCAGGTGTTGAGATTCATCGGTTACCGATGACGTGGAACCACTCTTCGAGGTAGACCGTTGTCGCCGAGCTGCATCCTTAGCACTACGCTTTGCAAGACGTTCTTCACGATGTTCTGGAGTCTCTTGTGCACGTTGTCGCTTTCTCGCTTCTTCTTGTCGCTGCCACTTCTGCTTAGAGGAATGCATAGCACAGCATTCACGCCAAGGCACGAGAGCATTTATAGACGCTTTACAGCGCGGGAGCATGGGCGCCGCCATATTTGGTCACGTGAGCATTCCGCCACGCTGTCAGGGAGTCCACAGAACGATATCGCCCGTTCGGCTGTACGCCTAGCTCGTCTGTGAATTGGTTTTTGAGGAAAGGAAATGTATCTGTCTCGCATATCTCAGGAGCACAAACCTTTGGGCTAGTTGGTTCATAGCAGACACGTACAAGCGCAAAAAAACACGGACAGAGAAGAGACTTGGACAACATGAGCGCTTACTTTCAACTGAAGGTTTATTGATACACAAGCACAATTTTATACACCTTGCTGCATGACGTCAAACTGATAGCCCTGCCGACATCACGTGGCTGCTCCCAAAAACATTATTTCCTTTTTAGTCAGTGTGACAGATGGTGCGCTGACGCAGGATGGACAGGCTTTTCTAATCAAATCTGCCTCTATTATCTCTCTCACATCCTGACGGCTATGTTTGGCAACAATCTTGCATGCGCTGAAGACAGGTTTACATGGTTTCTTATTCTTTACAGCACAATCATGACAATGTTCAGAAAGATTACCGTCTCTATAATTGCCTACCTTCCTCCTGTGTTCCAGTAATCTTTCGTTCAGACATCGGCCAGTTTGACCGATGTACCTAGAACCACACGATAGAGGAATTTCATAGACCACACCAGAAACACATGCTACAAAAGGATCCCGGTGCTTGATACCGCATGGTTCTTTAGGCGTTAGAAAAAGATTAGTCAACTTGACTAGTTTTTCCAACTTCTCAGGCGCCGAGAACACTACTCTGACGTCACTGCGTTTCGCAATCTTCTTTAGGCGATGGGAGGTGTTGTGCAAATAGGGGATGACTACCGTTCTGTTTCCATTTGCTGCGATCTGGTTCTTGTCTTTTCTCTTTACGGTTTTCAACATTCCTTCAGATACAGATACAATGAGGCTTGTCGGATACCCAGCTGACTGAAGACGCGTCACTTGCTTTTGGAAACCATGGCTCAGTGAATGGCAACACGACTTTTTTAGTGCATTATTTAGGCATTGCTTAGCGATTGCTCTCTTAACAAGTTTTGTATGAGATGAATGAAACGGTAAGAGGGGTTTGTTAGCTCTTGGATGGTACTCCCAACACGTAGATTTGTCAGTGAGAATTAGCTTCAAATCTAAAAACTGTAAAATACCATCTTTTGGAATATCATGCGTCAGTACTAAAGGAATAAAACACTCACCAAAAAGGGCTAAAAGCTGTCTGACAGTGGTCGAGAAATCACTGCACCCTTGTAATAAAATTAAAAAATCATCGACGTATCTAAAAACAGTCACATTGTTAAAAACCTTCAGGCGGTCAGAAACGACTCTGTCGCAATGAGCTAAAACTATATCGCTAAGAACTGGGGCAATACAAGAGCCTATACAAACCCCTTGCTTTTGAATGAAAACCTGGTCATTCCATTCAATGTAAGTTGACCTGAGATAAAATGAAAGCAATTCCAGAAAACCTTCTACGGACAAACCTGCTGCGTTTTGAAAAGCTATTGACCCAAAACAATCAGTGCACTCTTCCACACATCTGAGGAATTTTTCCTGTGGCACGGAGTAGTATAAATCCATTATGTCAGAAGAGCAGGCCAGAATACCTTTGTCATGATTCTCCTCCAAGAACTCCAAAACTTCTTCAGAGGACCGAATTCGAAAGGGATCGTCAATCTTTAAAACATTTAGTTTGCTCTGCAGGAATACTGGACTGATTTTTGCCACGGGCCATTTTCCGATACAATCACCCTTAGGGGACACTCCACTTTGTGTGTTTTAGCGGTGAACAGGAACTGCAAAAAAACAGCATTGCTTTTTTCGATGTTTTTCGCTAATCTTTCAAGGTTTAGTTTCTTACACAGAGCTTTGCCTGCCAACCGTAGGCAAAGGAATGGAGACCTGCGTTCCATCTACGTATCAGTGGACCGCCTCACTGAGTGCTTGTGGCAACAGGAGCTGATGAAACTTCGAGCCGCCCAACCAAAACGGCCCTCCTCGACGAGGTGTGAAGTCAAGTCCTTTGGCCAAGTTCATCTACCGGATAACATGGATCGCATCCTCGGTCTTGGACCCAAGTTCGCTGTTGAGCCAAAGTTGAGTGCCCCGGAATAGTTGTCCCTTTTTCGACGTGTTTCGCGTTCTGCTGATGTCAGTGAAGCCGAAAGGTGCATTTCGGAGGGGGTTGACGTGCTAAATCGCGGTAGGAATGTAATTCCACTTGTTTCGCTAAGTCGTTTAACTTCAAATTTGAGAAAGGATAATCTGTCCATTCTTCCTTCAGATAAAGAAGGTGGGTTTGTTGTGTTGACAAGAGATCAGTTTGGAAAGAAGGCCATGGAAGCCGTACTGTCAGTCATGCAAAAGGCGCTAGCGGTATCTGGGAAGAAACTACTTTTGACAGGCAAAGCTCTGTGTAAGAAACTGAACCTTGAAAGATTAGCGAAAAACATCGAAAAAAGCAATGCTGTTTTTTTGCAGTTCCTCTTCACCGCTAAAACACACAAAGTGGAGTGCCCCTAAGGGTGATTGTATCGGAAAATGGCCCGTGGCAAAAATCAGTCGCAGTTTTCCTGCAGAGCAAACTAAATCTTTTAACGATTGACGATCACTTTCAAATTCGGACCTCTGAAAAAGTTTTGGAGTTCTTGGAGGAGAACAATGACAAAGGTATTCTGGCCTGCTCTTTTGACATAAAGGATTTATACTACTCCGTGCCACAGGAAAAACTCCTCAGATGTGTGGAAGAGTGCACTGATTGTTTTGGGTCAATAGCTTTTCAAAACGCAGCAGGTTTGTCCGTAGAAGGTTTTCTGGAATTGCTTTCATTTTATCTCAGGTCAACTTACATTGAATGGAATGACCAGGTTTTCATTCAAAAGCAAGGGGTTTGTATAGGCTCTTGTATTGCCCCAGTTCTTAGCGATATAGTTTTAGCTCATTGCGACAGAGTCGTTTCTGACCGCCTGAAGGTTTTTAACAATGTGACTGTTTTTAGATACGTCGATGATTTTTTAATTTTATTACAAGGGTGCAGTGATTTCTCGACCACTGTCAGACAGCTTTTAGCCCTTTTTGGTGAGTGTTTTAATCCTTTAGTACTGACGCATGAAATTCTAAAAGATGGTATTTTACAGTTTTTAGATTTGAAGCCAATTCTCAATGACAAATCTACGTGTTGGGAGTACCATCCAAGAGCTAACAAACCCCTCTTACCGTTTCATTCATCTCATACAAAACTTGTTAAGAGAGCAATCGCTAAGCAATGCCTAAATAATGCACTAAAAAAGTCGTGTTGCCATTCACTGAGCCATGGTTTCCAAAAGCAAGTGACGCGTCTTCAGTCAGCTGGGTATCCGACAAGCCTCATTGTATCTGTATCTGAAGGAATGTTGAAAACCGTAAAGAGAAAAGACAAGAACCAGATCGCAGCAAATGGAAACAGAACGGTAGTCATCCCCTATTTGCACAACACCTCCCTTCGCCTAAAGAAGATTGCGAAACGCAGTGACGTCAGAGTAGTGTTCTCGGCGCCTGAGAAGTTGGAAAAACTAGTCAAGTTGACTAATCCTTTTCTAAAGCCTAAAGAACCATGCGGTATCAAGCACCGGGATCCTTTTGTAGCATGTGTTTCTGGTGTGGTCTATGAAATTCCTCTATCGTGTGGCTCTAGGTACATCGGTCAAACTGGCCGATGTCTGAACGAAATATTACTAGAACACAGGAGGAAGGTAGGCAATTATAGAGACGGTAATCTTTCTGAACATTGTCATGATTGTGCTGTAAAGAATAAGAAACCATGTAGACCTGTCTTCAGCGCATGCAAGATTGTGGCCAAACATAGTTGCCAGGATGTGAGAGAGATAATAGAGGCAGATTTGATTAGAAAAGCCGGTCCATCCTGCGTCAGCGCACCATCTGTCACACTGACTAACAAGAAAATAATGTTTTTGGGAGCAGCTACGTGTTGTCGGCAGGGCTATCAGTTTGACGTCATGCAGCAAGGTGTATAAAATTGTGCTTGTGCATCAATAAACCTTTAGTTGAAAGTAAGCGCTCGTGTTGTCCAAGTCTCTTCTCTGTCCGTGTTTTTTAGCGCTTGTACGTGTCGCATATCTCGGTGGACACCTGAACCTCGCCGTAAGGGGAGGGAGGAAGATGGGAGTTTACGAAGACACCTTATTCACTAGACGCGCCTTTGTTCATTCGAAACCATCGAGCTGGCATGGCGGAGTGGTTAGCGTGCTCGTTTTGCACTCTGGGAACCCTGGTTCGATTCCCCCACTCGACTACTTTCCTACTCATTGTGATTTTTTTATGTGGTCTGACTAGAAACTAGGAGAATCGCTTAACCGACATCGTTCGAATACCAACGGTGCAGTGCGCGCCAATGCTGCTAATGCCGGCTTCGAAGGGCAGAAGTGGCGAACCTACTAGTGGCGCCGTCCCTCGTAGACCGAGCAAACTGCTCGTAGACTGTAGCAAACGGCGCGTAGACCGTAGCCATCTTCCGTAGACCGAGCAAACGGCTCGCCGACGGCTCTGCCATCTGGCGTAGCGCGGCTTAAGTAACGCTGTTCAAGGTCATCCGTCCCTACTGACCTGGGCTACGCGACGAGGCGAAACCTACGGTAGTATTGCTAACGTAATAAAAGCTTTCTAACCACAACTGTAGTTTTAAAACGCGGCGTCAAGTTCGAAACAAAAATTTGACAATGAAGCAGCGTTAGTTACGGATGCATCTAGACGGTTCCATTTTGTATTTACTAGCGGGAAGAAAGAACCTTTGAAAGTATTACTGTGATAAGGATATTCGGTTAGCGTATACGCGTGCTGGTTTCTTAATGCACGATTTTGTGACAGTGAAATGTACTTTGATGAATCGATCTTAAAAGTGTTATTAAGAACCTGATAAAGGAAATTTAGTCGCGCGCGCTTTGCCCTTGTTGCTAGTGTTTCTAGCCCGGAGATTACAGCTAGTTGTGTTGGTGAGAGCTTTTTTTGTACCTATTATGAATAAACCTCATTGCTTTACCCGAAATTATTTCATGTCGTGAAATATTGGTTACAGACTGAGGAAACCACACAGTGTTAGCATTTTCTAGAATAGGTCTAACAAACTCTTTATAAGCTAAAAGTTTAGTTTCTGTTGGCGCAAGACGAAGACACCTTTTAAGAAAAAACAGCTTTCGTAATGCAATTGAAGTGATGTTGTCGATATGTTTGCCCCATCTAAGATCGTTAGTTAATGTAACTCCTAAGTATTTGTGTTCGTTGACGAAGGCCAGTGGAGTACCATTGATTTTGCACAAGAAACTTGATTTGTTTTTTTTTCTAGTTACTTCAAGAGCTACAGATTTCGCCTTGTTAATTGACATTTGCCAGTCATCACACCAGTCCGAAAGTTTTTGCCCTGATCTGTTAAGTATGGCATGATCTTCTTGGCTTCTGATTTCTCTGTAAATTGTACAATCGTCTGCAAAGAGTTTGATGTGACAGGCAATGTCGGTGGTAATGTCGCTAATAAAGATACGAAACAACAGTCGCCCAAGGACCGAGCCTTGAGGAACCCCGGATATAACTGGTACCGTTTCCGATCGAATGTTGCGATACAAAACGAGTTGGGAACGTTGCCGCAAGACATCTTCAATCCAAGACAAAAGTTCCCCATCACCGATGTAACCCCGTAGTTTTACGATTAGTCTAGAACGGCGCACGCAGTCGAAGGCTTTAGCAAAGTTGAGTAATATGATGTCAGTTTGACTGTTACTGTCAATATTTAAAGCTAGGTCATGCACAACGTCTGTTAATTGAGTAACTATTAATAAGCCACGCCGAAATCTATGCTGATGATGCGATCATATGTTGTTGTGCTCTAGAAACTCTGTTAGGTGCTATGAAATTATATGTTAGAGTAGTTTACATGGGGTACTAGTGAGTGATATAGGTCTGAAGTTGGAACTCGAGGAAGTATTGCCTGATTTATGGATCGGAAATACCTTGGCGATTTACGATAGATTAGACCTAGGTACACCTGCTGCAGGGTTCGGCATATCGTTTTAAAAAAGCGCTTTGAATCAGGGCCACTTGCTTTTTTACTGTCCAGACTTAGAAGAAGAATAAGAACCCCAGCGTCTGTAACCTTAAGGGGACCAATTTCCGAAGCACTGCATGATTCTGCTCTGGGTATAAGACAGTTATCTACAGTAAAAACTGAACGAAAGTAATCATTATAAGCGTTTGCTTTTTTAATATTTTCTTCACCTTTCAAATGAGCGGTATTATTTTTTGGGTGCTAAGATGTTTCCAGAACCGTCGCGGATTATTAGAAATTGGGAAGTATAACCTGAAAGTAGTGTTGTTTGGCCTTATTGGCTTTTTGCTTAAAGTCTGAAATAGCATGCGCCAGTCTACTTGTTTCAAGTGCGGTAACTGCTTTGGATTTCTTGTTCTGCCTGAGCCGTTTATCATTAAGCGTAGAAAGTTGGGCTAGTTGGTTGGTAGTACTATTGTGATACATTCCAGCGGCTAAAAAGACAGGGACGAAGGTAGAGCCGTTTGTTGAGTTGAGCCGTTTAACTCGTCGTTTTGCATGAATAACCTCACCTGTAATCCGAGGAGTTTTCGTTCGAGGGCATTTTGTTAATAGCGGTACAAAACGAGATATCCAGTGACCTTGAGTGTTCTTGAACATACGCCAGAGAGCATTAATATCTGTGTCTGTATTGCATGAAACCGCGGAAGAAGAATCAAATTCATATTCGAGATGGGTGAGTATGCTAGTATTGTTACCATTGTTAATTCGGTTCGAGGCGTGATAGTGTGTCCCGGAGGTAGTACGCATATGGGAAAATCATGGTCAGACACCCCTTTGATGATTTCAGTGTGTGACTGGTCCAGCGGAAAGTTATCGCTGAGAAATATAAGATCAAGTATTGTTTTCGTTGTATCTTGCGTGCGTGTTGCATGTGATACAGTTTGGTGAAGGTTAAAGTTCAACATTAAATCGACGACCGTATAAGTTGCAGCACATGAGAGGTGCATATTAGTCCAATACATTTCATTTAAATTATAATCACCCTTTATTATGACTGGAGTATTGGGATTGCGAATGCGACGTTGCATAAACTCTTGAAGGATTGTTATGCACTCGTGCTCTGAAGAAGGGCTAAGATAAGCAACCTCCGACAATATGAGCACCATTGGCTTCTAGCTTACAAAATATGGCCTGGGCTCCATCTGCATATGGCAGGATGACAAAGGAAAGGTATTCCTTTATTAATAACGCTACGCCTCCGCCACGTGTGTGGCGATCTTTACGTATTACTGAATATTTCGGAAGGACGATTTCATCATTCGAGATGTTTGTCGTCAGCCACGTTTCGGTGATGCCCACTGTACCGGGATCGTGCTCTAGTAGCAAGTTCTCGAGGTGATCAGTGTTGTTTAGGATACTTCGGGCCTATATGTTTAGTATTGTTAATTCTTGATTGCCCCCTGCGTCGGGTGTTCCGCGACGGCAGCTGTTTAGATCGTCGTTTTTTTCTAATGGAACTGTGTCGTTTCTTTCGTCATCCCATACAAATATGCGCCTGTTGATGTAAAGTTTATCAAGTGCTATCGAAGCCTTCTCACGTTTGTCTCGGTGTGGCTTAGATTTTTCCCACAACTTCTTGCGCTGCTCTCGTATTTTTGTTGAAAAATTCTTCGCCAATCCAGTAGTCCGTTTCCTTTAGCTTGGGAGAGCTTTTCAGAATTGCGGATTTCTGTCTTGTATCAAGGAGTTGAAAAATGACCTGTCGTGTTTTATCGGGTGCTGGTCTGCCTAAACGATATATTCGTTCGATAGCAACAGGATTGGCTCTAGGGTGTCTTGAATTATTTCTTTGTTAACAGTGCTTGCAAGAGAGACGTTAGTTTCATCATCATTTCCAGGTAAGCCGTATAAGATCAGGTTTGATCGTCTACTGCGGTTGTCCAGGTCGCAAATTTTCTTTTCTAGCTTTTTGATTGTACAGTTCATCTCAGCCAGCTGCTGATGGAAGAAGGCAGCAGAATTCTCAATTCAGATTAGTGCATTTAGCTTTCTTTCGATATCGTCCAACTTATTTTGCTTTATGTCCTTAATATCTGAAGCTATTTCCTTAAGTTGCTTCGCTATTTGAGTCATATCCGATCCCGCGTTTGTTTCTGTATCTCCTCCCAGCAGCAGTAGCTTTCGCAAGCATGCCGTCACGCAAAACGCAAAGATCTGTAGCCGCGGGCACGGCAGCACTATCAAACATAGATCACTTGAACAAAAACATTTTTCGTACTGTTTCCTCACCTGCACGATGAAAGAAAACGGTTCTGAGCGAACCGCATCCCTGCAGTGTCGCCGTGCTTAATGCCCAATGTTGTTCAAGCGGCGCTACTGAACGCAGAATAGAAGTGTGCGGTCTTTCTGCGCCAGTGAACAACCGGTGCCGTGCAGGGGGTTTTTGAAGGCAGGATGACATCGTCGAAAAGTATTTCACTTTTTCTCGGATCGCTTGTTCTCGTGGCGACACTCGGTAGGGGCTTCGGCGCAGAGTTCGGGCGTGTGGTGGTCTGTTAAAATGCCATGCTCGGCAATCTGCGTTTGTCGGATATTCGGCGATACACTCGCTCTAGCTTCGAAGCAGATTGCAGATGTGGTCTTGTCTTTTGCGAAACAGGGCTAGGTTGATGCCGAAAGTGGGCGAATTACACATGATAATGATGATAGTCGGCCGCATCAAAACGGAAGTGTAAAGTGGTTTTCTACGAACCAAATCTTCATATTTTCTTGATTGCTTCCTTTAATGGCTTGATGATAGTTGGTTTGGTTTATGGCCTTAAAGTCCCAAAGTGACACAGGTTATGAGAAACTGAAATAAGGTGGATTAGTGGAGTTTAGTGGGCGCACTATTGTGCATTGGTGAGGATTAGTGGATGGAGTGAAATGGATTCATGGTTGGAAGAGTGGCTGATAATTGATAGGAGGGTACTGCAATATTGGAGTACTGAGATTTTCAAATTTAGTGGTGCTCATCACTTCATGACCATTTCGTGCAATCAGGGAATTTCGGGTACAGAGAAACCCGGTGGTTCTGAAGCGAAAAGCTTCACTAGGCTCCTCAACACCGCGCTTCGCGTGAGCCACTCTACAGATCTGCCACAGCTGCGCATGTGCGAAACCGAGCGACGTCACGCGGAGCGCACGTGGCCGCTGCTGCCGCAGCCGTCGTCGCCGCCGCACGCTTACTCCGTCGCCTGACCTTTCGCCGCCGCCGCGCGCTACTGCGCATGTGCGCCTCCGCTTCTCCTCCTCGCCACCGTTTGACCTTCGCCGCAGCCGTGCACAGTGCGCATTTGAAAGGAGGGATATACAGGGTCTGTTCTGAAAGTAGTAGGACTCATTTTTTTAAAAAAACATTTATTTATGTTAATAGTACAAGTGATCAGAATGATCTACACACTGCTGCCAGTGAGTTTTCCAGTTTTCGTACACCTCCAGGAACGCCTGGACCGGAATGCTGTTTAGCTCCCTCGTCACGTCCTGTTGAACCGCCTCTACCGATCCGTGATGCTTCCCCTTCAGCGTCGATTTTATTCTTGGGAATAGAAAAAAGTCTGACAGGGCCAAGTCGGGGCTGTAGGGGAGCTCAGGCAGCGTTTCCACCTTGTGCTGGGAAGATACTCAACTACGCTGAACGCTGTGTGGCTCGGCGCGTTGTCATGGTGCACCCGCCAATTGTTTGCGATGGCTGGGCGTTTTTGCGGTCTTTTGAGGACTTTCACGTAAAAAACTGCATTAATTATTTGTCCGAGTGGTACGAACTCTGTGTGGTTGACTCCATGTCGTACAAAAAAGAAAATGAGCATGGACTTTTGCTTGGATTTGCTCATTTGCGCTTTCTTGGGGCGTGGGAAAGAAGCGGTGTGCCATTCTGAGCTCTGCCACTTGCTCTCAGGGTCGTATTCAGACACCCACGTCTCTTCACAAGTCACTACATTGTCCAAAAAATCGGGGTCCTCATTCGCATGATGAAGAAGATCCTGGCAGATCGCTTTCCGGTTGGCCTTCTGCTCCTCTGACAGCACTCGCGGCACCAACTTCGCGCACACTTTCCTCATGGCTAAGTTTTCTGTCACAATCTCAAAAACTTGGGTTTGTGGAATGCTCAAGTCATCCGCAATAATTCTGATACTCATCATCCAATCACTGTTTAGTAAATTTTTCACTCGCGAAACATTTTTGTTGGTCTTGCTGGTCGAAGGGCGTCCGAAGAGGTCGTCATCTTCCACTCTTTCTCTACCTTCTCGGAATAGCTTGCGCCACTCAAAAACATCTTATTTACCCATGGCAGCATCACCGTAGGCCATCTTAATCATGTCGTGAGTCTCTTTGCCCGTTTTACCAAGTTTTACACAAACATTTATCGCGTATCGCTTATCTAGTAAAGGCTCCATGATTCTGCGTGATCAGGCGCTTCGATAGGGGTTTACAGTATAAGTGACCTCCTCTCTTAAACGGCCGAGAGCCGACTGACGATTTTCCTCAGCATTCCCAAAATCCCCCTTCAACGATCCTGCACGCGCAGACCGCCTCTCGTCCGCCCATTCGCCCAGGAAAAAACCAGTCCTACTACTTTCAGAACAGACCCTGTATAAGGCGCGCTTGCCCATAGTACAGGCGCAGACACTCGCCATGGAAGGAGATGAAGAAGCAAGAGTCGGACGGCGCAGAAACACCGATCCAGATGTGGTAGCTTGGGAGTTGGCTGAAAAGCAGCGAGAGCTTTTCGCTTCGAGATATCCAGGATTAACCTTAGCTAAGCCACAGCCAGTTTTTTGCAAGACGGCCACCTAAACACTATCGCATCAGTAAAGCGTTTTTCCTCCTCCTTCTTGAGCAGAGCAGCGAGGAAGAGGAAGTGGTCGGCTCACTGTCCCTAGCGGCTGCACGCACACAACACAAGACATGGCTGGTCAGTGATTTTCTCTGCATTTGAATATTCTCAGGCTCATTTCGAGTTGTAGCACTCATGAAAGCGATAACACGTGATTGAGCTCTCGTCATACGGAGCTCAAGTCGCGTTAATGCCCCAATAGGCTTTGGGCGAGCGGCACGACCCTGCTAGCGCTCGATTAGGAACACGCCGCATGGGCGATGATGTACAGAAGGCAGAACAGGACTAGCAAAGCATCGACGAAGAAAAGAAACATGGCACAGCGCCAGTCGTTTCTTTTTGCCTGTATTCTTCCGTGCTGATTTACAAGCTCGCTTTTTTCGTCCCCACCTGGTTCTACTTGGCATTCTAGCGGGAATAATTGCTCCGGTGTCCGTACAGATCGAAGCGGAGGCATTTCAGAATAACGGATTGTTGGGCGAGTAGGTGCACGATGCAAGGGAACACCGGCTTAACTAACACAACACAAGTTCTTTTTTTCTCTTTGTTAGTTCCACTGACCTTTCCCACTGACCTTTAACTAAACCCGGATTGTGCCAAATGCGGCGGATTTGGCCCCGAAAACTTGACAATCACATCCATCCACCCGACCCTACTTGTCCATTCTACGTTTGCACTCTATTGCAATCCACTTCCTTAACCTTATACGACGGTCGGTTATCTTCCCTTCGCATTACACGGCCTACAACAGTGCATTTCTTCGCCATGCTCTCAGCTGCACACCATCAGCAAGATTTGTTCCCTAACCTAATACTTCTCTTCCTGTATCACAACGTTAAAGCGATCATTTTCCTTCCCATAACTCGCCGCGATGACCTACAGCTTCAAGCCTTTTCGTTAACCTCCTAGTTACTTCTCAATAAGTAAACCCTGTCAGGGTGCAGGTAATGTCCACTTTCCTCTTGTTGGACATTAACCAGCACCCACTCAATTCATGTGACCCCGTGCAGATGTGCCTCATTTACCATGTGCAAGGTAAACTGTACCTAATCATTCGCCCTTATCATGCTGATCTGTCTTCTCTGCTTGTCCAAGATAGATGAATTCCCTCTCCACCTAGGGTACCTTCGCGCCTATAGTTCACTGTTGATCGCTTCACAAACTCCGTTTAGTCGCTTCCCATAAGTTATTAAAATAAAATTAAAAAGAAAATCAACGAAGAGAAAGGAGCGAGAAAGATTAGAGGGGAGGAGACATTCGGAAGAGAAGCCCAGTGAACAGAAAACGTATACATCGTCCGGGCTTAGGGTGCACGTACTATTCGCTGTGTAGATACGTTCCAGCAACCTTCGCCGAACCGCCGCTATCGGGGCGTGTTGCCGACGGTGCTGTCGGGCGCCCACTTCTAGCGGCACGAGCTCGCGCTCTCGTGTAATTGCCTACCATCCACTTTAAGCCGCGGCAGTCCACCCTCAGCTGTCCTCGCATACGAGCCCTACAACAGCTCATCTGCCACATCGCACCATCTAACGCGGTCAAACATTTCTGGTTCACTCGATACATTCAGATCTCGCCAGCTCACTACCCCACCAATGCATTTCCGACATGCGGAGATAGTTTTAAAATTTTCCCCGTGGTTTTGAACTGCCCCGAGCAAACTTAATCGTCAGGAACTCGGCCCTTAGCAGTGAGAGGCGAAGCCAGCTAAGATGGAACTCGTTATTTATTATACCCTCAGGGTACAAACATTCAGTTCCAGTTGATCTGCCAACGCTGGAGGCATGTTTTCAAAAATGATTTCCTGGATTTGGGCGAATTATCCGCGTAGTTCCTTGAAGCCAATAAAACCTTGCTCTCTCACTCATACGTCATCAGGCTTTCAAATACTAATTTGCCTTTTGCTGGGGGTGGGTGTGCGGTGACTGTTCGATTTTATTATAATCTCTAGGTACGTATGCACATTTCACGTGTATGGAGCCAGTCTTATCATTTTTGATCAAACGACGCTAGTTGCGCCTGAGTCGCAGTGGTGTTATCATGAAACGGCAGAGAATTATAGAAATTCTTTGTAACACTAAATGGCTAGTGCCAATTCAAAACGACACAGCCCATTTTAGGAGATAACGGACCAGGGACCATGGCTTATACGAGCTCGTTATAGTTCTGTGAGCGACGCTATTTTCTTCGCTTAAATCACTCCGCAATCGTTTCAGAGGACGAGAAATCGTCCAAGGGCTCCGTTGAGAAGGGTGAGTATACGGCTAATTCTTCGAAAAGTTATACCCCGTTATAATTTATACCGGAACGTTTTACGTTGTGTACCGCACGCTTATGCGAAGAGGGACGTCATCCTTGCTGGGCTTGAGACACACCGGCGAACTGGCACCGCCAATCGGTGAAGGCGGCATCTTCCAGGGACGGCCGAAAAATACGTTCTCTTACCCGGGCTGCGGTTATTGTGTTAAAGTAATCCAAGTTGAAAATGTCGCAGCCATGTCGGAGTCGTAGAATCATGTTGTTTTAACCAGGCACTCATCACTTTATAAACTCGGGTGCCACCCCTGCCGCGGCGGCCGAATTTCAAAGGAGGTGGAACTCTAGAGGCCCGTGTACTGTGCGATGTCAGTGCACGTTAAAGAACACCAGGTGAAAAAATATTTCGGAGCCTTCCACTACAGCGGCCCTCGTAGAATGAGTTGCTTTGGGACGTTAAACACCCCAAAAATTCACGGGGGCACTTTGTTGCCCTAAAGTGCGGTGAGGCGAAAGCCTTTAGCGCGGTGTTGCTGCACGTGTCACTGATGAATGGTTAAGATGTTAATTAAGTATACAATTGTTTTTCAATCTTAAATGCTGGAGACACTGGAGGGCGTTTGGGAGGCATCCGTCTGATTCGACGCCTTTCTGCAAACACTCTCCAGCGTCTCAGACAAGGAGAACTACATATGCGTTGGCAGGAAGTAGCGCAGCCATTAGTACGCTCGGCTGCGGAACGGAAGGATGGCGGTTGGAATCCCGTCGTCCGGAAAATTTTTTTTTCTGGTCTGACTAAAAAAACGTGACACCTCTGCTGACAACCTTCTGTTGACAAAGATGAAGCATTAAAGGCTTTCGCCTTAATAAATCATCACTTTACAATGTAGTCCCCCACATTGTAGTCCCCCACTCCCGCCAGGCCTCTGCAGAAGTAGAGTGGCTGTTGATGAGGCACAACGCACGGTGATGCTGACATCTCCGTCAGACGTGATGCGTGTAGGGTTCAAATGCTCAACACGCTGCTTTGGCTCAGTGGGTATGGTGCTCTGCTACTGACTGGAAAGACGCTGGTTCGATTCCGGTCGCATTTCGATGGAGGCGAAATGCTACAGGCCCGTGTACTGCGCGATGTAAGTGCAGCTTAAAGAACACCAGACGGTCGAAGTTACCCGTTCCTCGCCACTACGGCGTCCTTCATAGCCTCAGTCGTTTTGGGACGTTAAACACCTTAAACCAAACCGAACCAAATGTGCATTCATTTATTTCATGAAGCCCCCAGAGCTTTCACATTTATAGAACGTTGGTATGCAGGAGGGGTGTGCATGACTATGATAGAAAATCAGTATAAAAATGCTGTAAAATTCCCAACGCACACGCGAAGCAAACGCTTTTTCAGAAAAAAAATGCCATTGGCTTAGCTCGGCTAGGCCAGGATATACGTAGCGAAAGCAGGTTCGTCTGCTGAAATTTCGGTAGCGACACGACGTCGTTGAGCACCTAGGCGGCGTCTCTCCGCGATCTTCGGGCGTCTCGGCCGCCCGCTTAGCCTTTCTCGCCTCGTTTTCACGCTGTCGGCCGGCCTTGTACCATATGCGTCGTCTTGTGGATCGGAAGACTCGATTTCACGCTGCCTGTACTGCTGCCGTGACGAGCACGGCTGCTCTCCTTCTTCCAGGGTGCGCATCTGAGGAGCGAGCGCATCGATTCCGGCTCATATGCCAGCTGCGCGGTAGATCGGCTGCGGCACAATGGTTGCAATGGTAACTGCGCGTGCGCTGTAGTGGTCTTTTGCAGGCACCGCGAAATGTGCTGTTCCTCGCCTAGTGCAGGTTTCACTACAAAATCTGATATGCATATCACCCGCTGTCAACGGCATAGGCATGGAGGGTGCACAGTGACCGATAACACAAAACAAGTATAAGATGGCAAATCAGACGCTGAAGCGAAATAATCGTTCTTTGCGTTCCACATGATATTCGCTGTCTCATGCTTCGGTGGCTTCGTAACTTGTACGACACTGTGAGCCGCTTTCGACGTTTATCGCCGTTGGTTTGGACAACTCTGAAAAATACGGGAGACAATTATTGCTCGCGTCATAACCTTTAGCAATGACACAATCGCACAATTTCCCCAGAGGGCAGCACCTGCCATCGCAGGGCAGTGGTGTTTCGCTCAGCCATTGGACCAGCAGGGGTATGAGGACTTCCAGGGACCTATGGATGTTAAGTGGAGAATGCCCAATTCTGCATATCCGAGAATTAACCCATAAGGTGTCGCGTATTATTTTTTTTATTCCCCAAAAGACGCATATGGTCCCCCATTAACCAAGTCGAAGGAACGTTGCTCAGTGGTCAAAGGGTTGCGCAAGTCCGGTTTATGACCCAAGGGGACGCGGTTCGAGAACGTGCTCAACGACTTTTTTTTTAGCCAATTGCTATCATTCTACAGAAGCCCTACGTAATGATGGGGGATAGAGGTCCCGACCCTGTATGTAAATTAAAAATTGTGAAGTGACGTTATCACTGCTGCACTGTGTATCGTTGTGCAATGGCTGAATTACCCGCGTAAGGTCATGCGTCTGGAATGTCGCAAGCTCTCGACCAATTCGGATTTTCTCAACACGCCAACGCCGACTCCGGACTTTCCCCTGCACGGGACTTTTAACGCTCCAGCTTTAAGAGTAGCGTGCACCGGTCGTAGACGATTTTTTAGACATTTAAGGCGGGAGCCTTCAATGCCTCATCGTTGTCGACAGAAGGTTGTCAGCAGAGGTGTCACGCTTTTCGGTTTGTCGGAATGGTTGTGACGTCAGAGTGCGTGGATTCGAAGTAATGAGGTCACCCCAAGGAGGTTATATAAAAACTAGGGGTGTGCAAATATTCGAAATTTTCGAATTATAATTCGAATATTATATTTTAGTATTCGTATTCGATTCGAAATCCAGGTATTCGTGTTGTTTCGAATATTCGACACGACGAGAATATTCGTATCTAGCCGAATATTCTATTGCGAGCGCCGGCGTTCATTTCGGTCCGCAAGTCCTATCGACAGAGACATAACAACACGGCGGCGCCCAGAGCAATGCGTTGGGCCATGCAGTAGATGACTACACTGGTGAGCTTCTTTGTGGCTATAACTGCGAAGCTGGTATAGCCAGAACTGTGCACGAAATAGCTCGCAATACGAGGCAGTTCAGTGCCAATTGAGAGGGCATTTTCTGTGGCTGGAGAAGTCGTTTCAGCTAGAAGGAAACTACTTCTGCCTGACCATGTGGAGCAGCCGGTTTTCCTTCACGACAACCTTTTATGTTCATCCCAGGAACGCGCTTTTGTTCTAATGGCAAGCTAGCCTTGATCAATGCTGTGTACTAGCCATCTCTCTGATATTTCCACTCTTCTAAGAACAATGTTCGAGGCTTTGATACTTTTTGTGCAGCCACACACTCCTTTTGTGCTCATTTCATCACTGATAGTTGAACTGTGATGTTCTTTGGTGCTCAAATAAATGTTTTGTAGTGGTTAAATTCGTCTGTCCTTGATTATTCGATATTCGATTCGATATTCGGAACCAAGTATTCGTATTCGCTTCGTATTCGAAAAATTTGATATTCGCACACCCCTAAAAAAAACAATGTTTATATAACCTCCTTGGGGCACCCACGGATGCTTTGCGCTTTCTTTTGGTGCAGACGACAACTAATAAAAAATAGTTGTCTTCAGCTTCGACAGGTAGCGCAAGGCGTCCATAGATGACAACTTTACATACTTCATTACTGCGAACAGAGCCACGGAATGGATACAACCGAACTCATCCCAGCAGAGAGAGTATCGTGCTAAAGAAGCAGTCAGAGTCGGCAGTCAAAGTGTGCATTTGTAATGTGTAGTCCAATTGTGTAGTCAAATAAAGCACTAGTGCAGCACAGTCTCCCAGTCAATGCCAAACTGTGCGCCAGGAAAGGCTTTCGCCTTGCAGTATTTTAGAGATCCAAAGTGCCCCCTGAATTTTTTAGTTGAATGCGATACATATCGATTTATATTCATGTTTAAAAGTTTCAGCCCACGAACAAAAGCTGAGCACCCCTCGTAATAATCGGGGCATATCGGATATCACTACTCATCTTGTATGCGGTGTACGGGAAAGAGACTGTATTTGGTGTGAGCTTTCAGTCGCGTTACCCTTTGGTTTTTCTAGTCTTGCCAATATGCACTGTGTCAAAACGAAGCAAATTCTGCACGAGGCTGTGGAGCAAAAAGCAGGAGCTGGGCCTGCCCCGATACCTCGTCTCGAGATCATGCCGTCGAGCTCTGGCGGGCACTCCTCGTGTTGATCCAGGACTGAGAGGCGCCGCTGGTCGACGATCGGCTCCGCAGTGCTCACGAGAGGCCTGCAGCCTCCACTTAGCTGCCCCCAGGAAGTTTTAATAAAACGGAGGCAGCGTTACCTCTTCTCTTTTACAATACCCCCTCCCTTTCCACGGTAGCGCCTTCGGCGCATTGTAATGTGGAATAAACGTGGTTTCAATCAATCAATCGAGCGGCTTGTTTTCTTTGCAGTGCCTGCGGCAGACCAGTAAGTAAAGCTGGAGTTCATCCTCCTCGTCCATTTTGCACGTTTGCCTGCGCCTGTATGTGCTTACGTTCGAACATGGACGACTGATGGACACAAAGCGGCATGAACCACAATACTTTCGGCAGAAAGCGCCGCGTGAAGGCGAACCTTACCATCTTGCGACATTCGCATTCTTGAACCAATGTAAGTACAGTGGGAGACAAAACTCTCCGGACCACGTGATCCGCAAACTAAGAGGATAGCTCTATTAATAGCCGGCGGATGAAGTTTACATTTGTGGAGGTAAAAGTTAAAATCCTGCTCTTTCACCTCCACATCTGTGGTCTCTAGACGGCCACTAATAATAAAGCTATGGGCTTCGATTACGGAGCAGGTGGTCCAGAGACTTTTGCCCCGACTGTACTTCTTCGCCGCGTGTGTGTCTTGATTGTTCGACGCTGACAATACGAAACAAACAGCGAGAACCTTTTTTTCAGAAGCGACAGGCGGCTTTGCCTCGAGCTGTTCAGCGATGGTGCTCTAACTTGAAACAATGAACAATCTTTTCCAAAAGTAACCGAGCAGCTTCGACGGTAGCGGGAGCGACCTCTAGTCTGAGCACCGGCGCTGCGGTCCCCGACGCTGGCCGCTGATCTCCGGCTGCGAGTGTAAGCTTGGTGACGTAAGCCCACGCTCTCACCCTCCTTCCTTTAATGATAAGAAGTAAGCAGGTAGTGTGTGCGGAGAGCAATTTCGCCCTTTTGAAGCGCTGTCATCCAGTTTACACTCGAGTTGGGCAACAGCGGCCAGCATTGAAGTTAACAGCGCCGTCGTTCGGCTGCAAGGCTGCCGCGGCCACCGGCGTAGCTGCTCGGTTACTTTTGGTAAGGGCAGTACCTTTTGCCTGGGAAGATTTTCGGCTGCCGGTTGTCTCAACCACTCCTGAGTTTTATGGCATCATCATATCATGCTGATGACAGCAAGTTGTAAGAGTATGTGATTTCCAGAAAGCCACTTTTACAAGATTATATATATTGTCTTATAAGACAGTGTTGTACAAGGATGTTGCGGTTGCTTTTTTTTACCTCTGTGGTGGATAATATGAAGGGAAGACATTTTCCCAATACTTACGAGGAGCAACGTATCAGGAAAGAAAGGACATAAAAGCTCCGGGTGGCCACCGACGTGAAAAACCCAGTGAAGGCAGTGAAAAACATAAGGAGAGGACACATTTATCCAAACCAGCGCTTGAAGAAGACGAGACACACTCACGCTGCGCTGATGTGTGTGTGTCTCATCTTCTGTCTGTGTCTTCAAGTGCTGGTTTGGATAAATTGATTAACGGCTAGCTCAACAAGCCTTTCCGTTAAACTTAGTTTACACAAAAGGTCCAGGCTAGTTCAGAGCCCAGGAGTCTCGAAAATAATAAGAGAAGAAAAAGTGAGCAGAGGGGTACTGTACCAGCTTCCGTGAAAGTCCTAGCCTTCGGATGGGTGAGCAGACGTCCCTCACGAGATTTGGAACGCTCAGAATTAGCCACAGGGAGTCAACCGGAAATAAATCCTGCTCACCTTTGAACTATATATTTTCTTATTTAAATATTTGTTGTGCCTACATCGTCTGAAAGACATAATTGTAGAGAGTTTAATTACGTAGACAAAAATCACGGAAAAAATTCGTCAACACTATTGCCAAAATGTGAACATGAAGACTCCAGTGGTCGATTATTATTCCTTTCAATTTACTTTCTCATATTGGAAGTTCAAGCCTAGTGAAAAGTGGTAATTTTGTTTCTCAGTGTGCTAACTGTTTTACAAGCTAAAAACACGAGGATGCTTAAGGCGTCTTCCTGGACCGCTTAGAAGGCTGTGTAAAATGTTTTCTGGCTATCGTAGCGTGATATGTAACTGTATGACATGTCAAACTAGACACTGAAGGAACACAGTATCGTGGTGATGTGCTTAAGGCGCTATGCTCGCGACCTTCTGGTTCCAGCCCAGCCACGTGAAGTTCAAGCTGGCATTCTCTTCGAAACGCTGAAGACTCTTATCTGAGTTCGTGCACTGGAATTAATTTTAGCCTAAGCCAGGCACAAAATTGTGTTAAAGTGCCACTGACCCACCCTGCAGTACTCGTTGCTTCTTAATCTCTCCGTTTGACCTCAGATTGGATGGCATTTTCGTAGCTAGACAATGATTATAGCGGGTGGCCGCAGCGTTGAGCTAATCACACCGTGTAGTGCTACGCCTGTCTCAGCGTCATCAATAGGGCTGGTTCTTTTAAAAAGGCCGGAGAATGTAGTAATCCAGTGCAAGTTATTTCTGTCGCAGGGCAACTGTTATTACTAAGTGGCAACATTGACTGTTGCAGTAGTACCGCTTAGCACCTTAAAAAACGAGTAAGAACTACTCGGTCAATCCAGGTGTTATAGAAGTGTCCACTACAAGAAAACAATACACGAAAAAAATGAAACTAAAATTTCTCGTCACTTTAGACGGAAAGGATTCGAAAAATGTCCGTCATTTAATACAACAACAACGAAACAAACGTACAAGCCTACAGGACGAAATAGTCTGCATTGAGAAAGGATAAATGTGAAACATCATAAAAAAAACCGTGACGAGCACATATTTTTTCTACTTCTACGCCTACATTCACTTTTACTTGATATAATTTTACTTGCTTTACCTGCACATACTATTTGGTCTTATTATCGGTATGTTACTGTCATCATAATACGCTATGGATTTATCTTTACATCTGCAGGATGTCTACTTATGACCCTCGACGAAAAAGATGTAAATAGGAAAAAAGAAAGGAACTTTTGACACTTTCTCCTCTCTCTCTCTCTCTCTCTCTCTCTCTCTCTCTCTCTAAACAAAGAAGCGTGAGTGGCAGGCAGAGCGCGCCATGAGTGAAAAGTGTGCGCGGTCCTGCCTTTCCGGCGCTCTTTTGCACAGAGGTAGCAAAAGCAGATTTGTCGGCATTTGAGAAACTAGTGGTGACTTTGTAAACTAGGTGGTGAAAGGAGTCGATCGATTAGTAAACGCTGCTCTCCGACGGCACAAGTGCTGGGAGCAATGAACATGCAGTGAGCACTGTGGTGTTCATTCTTACAAACTGACAAGAAGAACTGCACTGTTAAGCCTGTGAAGTTGATCAGGACTTTTTGTTCATGGAAAAAAATGCACGAAATTTATAGAAAGAAAGAATGTTGCCTGAAGGCGCAAAGAAAGGCCAACTTCGGATTCACGCTTATACTTGCAACGTTGCAAATGAGAAGCTCTTAACTGCGGGCGCCTCCGGGCGAGAACTGCTTCTAGCAGCGACAGAGCGTACCTACGTACTGCGATGACAGGCATGCACTTCCCTCAGGGCCCCGCCTTCGACGACGTCGAGCTCCATGCTGAAAGTCGCTCTGTGCTGCGTCGTCATTGCGCTGCTCTGGCTCTGCCTGTTGGTCTTCTGGTCCAGTGGTGAGTCCTTCTCCACAATCAGCCACTTATTGAAACGCAGTACCCTGTCTAAACCGATGGTGGAATTTTGCGCCACCTGTCTGCATCAACATAAACTCTTGACTTTCTCAGAGGCGGAAACAAGAAAGGCGAAATCTTTTTTAATGCGTCATAAATTGTTTATCTCTGGCGAAGAAAGAACAATATATGAATGAAGCAAGGACGCGCGTGAATCAAGACAATAAGCACGTTAGTCAGATATGAAGATTTCTTAGAGATTGTTTCAGATACTCCTTTTTAACGCAATAGCCTTAAAGGCCCTGTTCGCCAGAAAATCCGGTGTCTGCGTTGGCGTCGGTGCCGTGAGCGAGAAATCACAGGCACGGCTCTAACATGTGGTGCTCAGAGAGCAGCCTAGCAGCTAGGCGGGACACCTTGGTCACGTGATCATGCGGCTTCCTCACAACCTGTACACTGGATAGTGAGCAAACTGCCTACCGGGGCAGACGGCGGGTAAACCAATGATTGTGGCCTCGGGAAGGGCAATCTTGCTTGGACAAGTTTAACAGGTGGCAGCAATCCCGGGGCAGTGGCGCATCGCTTAACAGCTGCGCCACTGCGCCAGGAGGGGTATGAGGAGTCCCAGGGATATATGAATGTAAAGTGGAGATTGACCTTCCGCATGTGTGGGAATAAACCCATTACGGAATCGTGTCAAAGCCTCGATGCGGAGCCTAAGTTTCCCTTCCAATTTTTCTCTGTTACGGCATCCGGCATGAACAATCCTCTGGCTGAGGCTATGTAAACGCACAATTCTGAATGCAGTTCTCGACCTTTCTTTTGCACATATTCAAACACAGCGCGTATATATGGCATATTGATTTCTTTTCACTTCGTATGACTCGTGTTTACCACAAGTGGTCATTTAGTTTCAATTCCTCTCTAGGTCATGGCTGGACCAATACTATGCATAATTAACTGTAAATTCGAGGCTAAATTCGAGAAAGAAGCGGCAATCGTGTCTATCCCCGTATGTCTCCCATAGCTCAGCGTTGCGGCAGTGCCGTTGAGCAGCAAACGAAGGCGGCAGTTCTCAGCTTACACGAATTCGTTCTGCGCGCAGTAGGTTCGTCGTGAATTTGTTGACCTTTACTGCATGCCGACGCGGGAAAGCAAAAAAAAAAAGACTAGCCACATCCAGTGGCGAGTTTCCGCCCTCTGCGACCCCCCTCCCCCCCTTTCTGCAGTTTATATGAAGAGAACTGGAATCGCCCTTCTGAGGCATAAAACTCAGAGTTATTCTGAGTAAAGCATGAAGCGGAGCGATTTTGAAGGAACGCTATTTGAAGAAAAATTGGGGAGGCGCTTAAGTTTCGGCATTAAATGCATGACGCCACAGGTGTCCCTCTTGCCCCAGCAGATGCTGTTTCCTCTTGCACAATCATTATGTGAAAGACCGCGTGCCATACCACAGACAGCTCTCTTAACACGAACGCTCGAGTGTGCGTCCTTCACTGACATTAGACCCGCTGCGCGCTTGGCACTGGGTCTGAAGCCATGCTGCGCGGTATGCTTGCGGCGTTTGGCGATAGCTGCGCACGCTACCACTGCAACACTGTCTGTCAGTGCAAGATAAGCGCTCGAGCCTCCGTGTTAAGCGTGCTGACGGCGGAACAAGTAAGGTCCTAAACCCAGCAGTACGAACGGTAACGTGTCTGACTCACAACACGAGGGAAAAGGGTTCAATTGCGGCCTAGGTTCCATAGGTGCGGTTTCTAGGAATACAGTAGTGGGTCTCCTACGTAGCAACTTGAGAGGTGACGCTTGTAACGTGAGTCGTCGTCTTCTGCGTGTTTATATCAGGATGTGGAAAAGGACGGTGGCCGAAGGGCCGTGCGCTTGGTGCGTTGCTCGTGGTTTCTCTGACCGCTGAAGATCCGATGCGCCACTGGTGTGTGTGGCGCCATCTATGAGAGCCTCTTGAAACAGCTACCTTTCCGGCCAATCCGGATTTTTCGGTAACGCAGAAGTCGACGACAACGCTGACGCTGTCTTTTCTGAGGAACCGGGCCCTTACGCTGTCGCGTAATATACGAGGGGATATGCCCGGCCCTGTCACGATTTTCAAGGAGAAAGAGATATTGCGTAACAGCATACTTTTATCACGCAACCTTTTTTCGATGCCGATGGCCGTCGTAACAAAAAAGCAACGACATCGCAGTAACGCTCTGTATACCGAATAGGCATTCGCAAGCGCCATGTGGTGAAAAGCACCTGTAGTTACATGGACATACGACTTCAAATGCCCGCAACAAATGGCAGCTTCAGGAAGAGAACATAGCACCCAAACTGCAAACAACTGTTGAGGACACATCGCGCACCGGCGAAGAACAGGAGTACTGTTTGCTATCCCAAACCATCTTCCACCTCAGCGTTTACTGTGATAGCAGTCCCTGCTTGCTGCCAAGGATGTTTGGGTTCCAGCAATCGCCACAACACCTGCTAGCAGTCAAATCGCGCCGCGTGAATTCATGGTTGCTCTATGCCTCTCATGTCGACGGAACGCACACCAATATCTTCTCATGCGCAGGCTCCGCCGCTAAAGCAAAGAAGCAGGTCATGCCGCACGCCGGCGGGTCAGGGACCGCGGCCACGGCGGGAACCAGCAAGCCAACGCCGAAAGGCAAGAGCGCCTCCTGCACGCAGCTTGACTGCACGCAGAATAATGATCTTACAGCTTCCCTCCTGCCACCGCCGTGGACGACAGGCGCATGAAATAGCGTGGAATGCCTTCTCAGCTGCTGGCACACTTCTAGACATAGGCAAACAGGGCCTATTGTGAGACATTCCAGCGGCTAAAAAGACTCGGACGGAGGTAGACGAGACAGGACGAAACGCCGGACTTCAACTGAGGGTTATTCCACAAACAGGTACTATATACAAAGGGGGGCGCAAAGAGAAGTGACCCGTGACAAGATAAAAAAAAACATTATCGAACAAATGCAGAAGGCACCAGAGCCATGCCATTCATGTTTGCCACATCAGAGTACCTTCTATTTATCGCCTACCTGGCTGAATAAACACGTTTGCCTTCAGGTAATCTATTTCTTTTTTGTGTAGCACCACAGACGGGCTGCTGACGCAGTTTTCTTTGTCATTGATTATGCTGAACGCTTCAAAAATTTCTCGGCTCTTTTGAGTCTTAAACTTACGACTCAAAAGAGCCGAGAAATTTTATGGCTCCACTGCCACGCCGTGCCATACACGATTTTACTCGTTGTCTGTTATACGGCTCCACATAACTGTCGTGATTTTTCCTGTCAGCTTAATAATTCTGTAAGTAAACTTATCACGAAGCACCCTAACGCACACATCTTCATCTTTGGCGACTTTAATTTTCCTAATATTGATTGGCAGCACCAGCCCGCATTGACAACTAATAATGGCGAAGGGAATTTCTAGATTTCTCCTACAATTTTAACCTTACTCAAGTAATATCGAAACCAACGCGCGTAACGCAAAACTGTGCGAACATTTTAGACCTATTACTGACTAATTGCACAGACAAGTTCAGCCTATTACGTACCTCCCTGAGATTAGCGATCCCAAAACTATGCATGCCAACATCGACCTTAAAGCAATTAGGCGCCCAAAATACAATAAAACCGTCCGCCTTTACAAAAAAGTAATTATCATATAATGAATTCCAAACTGACAGCGTTTTTCGGAAGTTTTTCCTCAAGTTTTCATACACAAAGTGATCATGAGAACCGGCTAGCATTTAAGAATAAACTTGATGCCTTAGTTAATGCATTCATTCCTAAAATAACTTTTCACGCTAATACACACAAACCATGGTTTACTAAAACTCTTAACAGGTTGGAAAATAAAAATAAGTGCCTTTTCCGCTCAGCAAGAGCACATGGAACGCAAAGCGCATGGATGAAGTACCGCGCTGCAGAAAAAATCGTATCAAACTGCTATCCATGACGCCAAGCACAACTTTTTTCGTCAAGATCTTCCTAATATGCTCACTGATAACCACAGGAAGTTCTGGCAAGCCGTTAACCCTCATCATGAACACGCGATTACCCTCAAAAATGAATCAGGCGTGGCTATCACCGACTCTGAGTGCGCTACTTTATTCATCGCAGTGTTCTCATCCGTCTTTACTAATGGAACCGAAGCACAACTTCATACATCTAGTTTACTCTTTGAGCATACTATGCCGGAATTCGCATTTTCCTCACTGGGTATTGCATTCTTAATTAAAAACATGAAAATTTCATCTTCATCTGCTGTAGACAATATTAACTCGAAATTTCTAAAGAACACTAGTGATATTTGTGCCGAGTTCTTATGCTTACTTTTTACACAGTCACTCTCATCAACAACTACCGAGCGATTGGAAAACTGGAAAGGTCGTTCCAGTCTACAAATCAGGTAACAAAGATTCGCCGTTAAATTACCGACCCATTTCCCTTACTAGCGTACCCTGCAAAATAATGAAACACGTCATTTCTACACATATCATAAACTTCCTCGACTCGAACAATTTTTTCCATTCGTCTCATTACGGTTTTCAAGAAGGTATTTCTTGTGAAACGCAGCTAGCCCCATTCATTCATGATGTACATGCTAATCTCGATTCTAACCTACAGACCGACGCCATTTTTCTGGATTTTGCAAAAGCATTTGACAAGCTACCTCATAAACGCTAAATCCTAAAACTTTCCCGTTTGAACTTGCCCCCCGACATGTTAAAATGGATAGAAGAATTTCGGACTAATCGCTCACAGTTTGTCGTCGTTAACAATCAAAATTCCAATCCACTACCAGTAAAATCAGGAGTCCCTCAACGTTCTGTACTAGGCCCGCTTCTATTCCTAATTTATATTAACGAATTGCCGACCAATGTGTGCTCTAATATTCGCATGTTTGCTGACGACTTCGTTGTTTATCGCACAGTTACTAACGCCTCCGACCCAACATACCTTCACGATGACCTAAACCACATACAGAAATGGTGCGACCGTTGGCTAATGGAACGCAGCCCTCATAAATGTAAACGTTTGTCCTTCCACCGCCCCCGTAACCCGCTTGATTTCGCATATGTAATCGCTAACGTTCATCTGCAGTCCGTTTCATCATACAAATACTTAGGCGTCACGCTGTGTAAAAACTTATCATGGGCTACACACGTTACTAACATTATTTCCTCTGCTCATAAAACGCTCGGATTCTTACGACATCATCTTCGCCACGCCCCACAACAGGTAAAATTACTAGCATATAAATCTCTTGTCAAGTCAAAGTTAGATTATGCATCGCCAGTTTGGAACCCTCAGCAAGTTTACCTTATCAATGCGCTCGAGTCACTTCAAAACAGAGCAGCCAGATTCATTCATTCCTCCTATTCGTACGACATCAGTGTGACATCTTTAAAAGCGGAATCATGTTTAGTACCCCTTTCACTTCGTCGTCGTATTTCTAGCCTCTGCCTATACCATTAATTTTTCCATAGCCCGCTGCGCTGCGCTCCCTACATTGCCCCGCCGACCGGCATATCCCACCACATTCGTCATCCTTTCAAAGTATTTCGCCCACGTGCCCGTACTATTACCTGCGCCGCTTCTTTTTTTCACCGTGTTTCTGTAGATTGGAACGACCTCTCCAAGGACATCGCTACCATTTCATGCCCATCCACATTCGCTGAAGCTGTTACCAACCTTTTTTCAACATAACACTTGTTCAATTGACTGTTTTCTACCCACCCCTTATGTAATACCCGAAGTGGGTCTTTAAGGTATTAAAATGAAATGAAATGAAATGAAACTCTCACACGAACGAAGAAATCGCTGCTGACAGGTTTTGTGGGCACGAAATCGTCGACATAGCCAAGTAATTCTTTCGATTTGAAATATTGCTGTGGTTGTGAAACTCAGTGCATAGGTAACCAGGATTATTTATTTTATTTATTCACCTACATATGTCTTTTTTTGGCCACATCACCATGTGTGACATAACAGTGGGGGAGTAAGGTAATACGAAATACAAGAATTTAAAAAAAATAGATTGATACTGGCAATGCAAACAATTTATTTTTAGTAATAATAACACACACTGTAGGTGTAGCAATCTGTTTTAGAACAGCAAGTGAAAAAATTCATGACCTGAACATATCCGTCTTGGCTCAGAATTCGCGTAATGTATTGCCTTGATCAACGTGCTCGGATCTGGGATATGGACCAGAAATGTTTCTCTTCGAAAATCCAACTCTATTGTAATAAATACTATGAAATAACTTGTCTGAACTTTCTCCTGCTCACTAAGGAGGCTTCTATTTAAATACTTGTTTTCCGCTAAACGAACTAAGTGGTTCGCTACAACTTCCGGACACGTAGCGGGCCGTCAAGTTAAGCGCTTGATACAATTTACTTTTATCAGCATTTTTGCCGGGTCCCACACCATGCAGGTATAACGTAGCAAATACTTAATGCAATTTTTACACCGTAAATCCTTAGAATCTTGCTGAAACATCCTTGATAATGTTACCTTACACTTAAAAAGTTCAAAAATGCCCGGAAGTTGCCCTTGAAACAAATCGTTCATGGATGAAATCAGCAACATTTTTAAATGAAATAGATCAACACAGCTTCAATCACAGAAAAATGATCCAAGTCAGCCTTTTTTGAAATCTAGAAACGCGCAGCCAGTGGTGATACAACGATCCAGGGCTTTACATACCCTGTGAACAAGCTCGGTTCGTTGAGAATCCAGGACAAACCTTTGCGGAACCCAAGAGGTCCCACAGGGCCATTCAGATGGTTGTCATTTGTTTATGCATTGCAAACAAATTTTCATATTAGCCTCGAGAATATAACCTACCACATTTTCTGGACAGAGCGTAAATATTCCTGGAAAATAAAAGAGTATCCGGATGGGTTCACAGTCCTCGACGAAAAAGGTTACTAAGTATGCAGAAGGGTTGAAATGCGGGCCAGTTGGTACATTGTAAACGGAGAAAAAAACCAGTCACACAAGACGACGGACAAGAAGAGTGTACACACCACAACGACTGGACTAACAACTGAAGTTTATTGGAAAATACATGGTCCGAGCAAGGCCAGCAGAGCATGCGCAACAGCACCATCACTAATCACTGCGCAAAAGAGACAAAGACAAGAAATCTAAACTATCGTGGACGACCTAAAAAAGCAAATTCTTTTTCAAGTAGGCGCACCGAAGTTGTGCTTATACAATCAGAGCCTAACAAACCGATATGATATGCCTCCAGTATTTCCCGCTCCTGTTTTCCCTTGCCTCTACCAAGAATGGTGGCATTGCTAAACAAAGGATAACAGCCACATTCATTGCAATGGCGAGGCAAGTTTGCACCGCCACCGGACCCCAGGGAGGAGTGATGCTCACGAAGCCGGTCATTAATACACCGGCCAGTTTGGCCGATGTAAACTCTCTCGCATGTGAGGGGGAACTTGTACACCACCTGTGCGACACATGTCGTGAAGCGATTCTCATGCTGCGTTGTGCAAACGTGGTTCCTTTCCCTGCCTCGAGAAATGCGCGAACACAGTCCCGACAGCTTGCAAGGAGCAGAGAACACCATGCTCACTCCCTGCTTGGCCGCCACTTTTTTCAAGTTGTGGCTCACTTTGTGCACGTACGGCATGACCTCGAACTTCTTTCGTTCAGTCGGCCCAACGTCAGTCCTCTTCGTGTGTCCTTTCTTGAGGTTCTGAAGCAGCGATTCAGCCACTGCCTTCAAAAGGGGTTTAGGGAACCCCGCGGCTTCCAAACCTTTGCATTGATTGTCAAGGCTGGTTTTGATGGTATGGTGACAGCTTTTTCCCAGTGCATTGCGGAAACAGTTCATCGCAATCCCTCTCTTTACAATCTTAGAGTGCGCAGAACCGAAAGGTAACAAAGCTTTCTTGCTTCTAGGCGAAAACATCCAGCATAAATGGCCATCGTCAAGGAATGTTAGTTGCAGTTCTAGGAACCTGATAGAATGATTGCTAGGGAGTTCATGAGTAAAATTAAGAGTGCGTGAAGAAGCTTTAAAAGCAGTCAAAACATCGTCTACTGCTGCGGGCAGAGTGTCATTAGGTGAAAGGTCTAAAAATACTAAAAAATCGTCCACATACCTAAAAACTTTGCACACACGCTTGTCATGAAGTAAGTTTTGAAGTGTTCTGTCAAATTTTGCTAAAAATATCTGGGAAAGCACTGGGGCAACGCTAGAACCAATACATATTCCATTTTTCTGAAGGAACAAGGAACCTTTGAATTCAACAACAGTAGATGACAGGTAAAAAGATAACAACTCCAAAAAAGAATCAACCGGCATGCCACATGCGTTCTGAAAGTTCACAGGACTGCAATAATCAATAAGATCACGCACGGCTGCAAAGAGTTCATCGTGGGGAATGCTGTAGAAGAGGTCCTCAATGTCAACCGAAAAAGCCGTGGTGGCACCGGGGATGCCGAGATTAAGTGCGTCAACAACCGCAGCCGAGCTGGCCACGCTATAAGGGTCCTGTACAGGAAGGGCCGTCAACTGCTGCTGAAGAAATTGGCTCACTACCTTCTGCCATGAACCAGTCTCCGTAACGATGGCTCTCAGAGGGCAACCCACCTTGTGTGTTTTGGCTGAAAAGAACACTTGCAGGCGGTCACCCTTGCTTTTCATGACACCATTCGAAAGTTTCTCCAAGTTGTTTTCTTTCAGGAGCTTCATGGCGGCGGTCTTTATCCTTGAGGGCTTCCGACTAGTAGGCACGAAATTCTTCGACACAGCAGCCAATGCCTTCTCTCCAAAAGACTTTGTCGGGAGGACCACGAAGCCACCTTCCTTGTCCGCTTGGAGGAGGGTCAGGTCATTTTCGATGAAGTGGTCGACAACTCGGTTTAGCGCTCGTTTGCTCTGCACTAACTGCTTGCCATCAACCTTCAAAAGAACGTCCACCCCTTCAGACAAACAGCGCTGTTTCTCATCCTTGTGTGCTTTATCAGCCAGCCGATGTACGGTGGCTAGCAGCTCATGGCTCCTTAAGTCCGTCGTCTTGTGTGACTGGTTTTTTCTCCGTTTACAATGTACCAACTGGCCCGCATTTCAACCCTTCTGCATACTATTTCTTCTTCCGTGGGCGTCTTTCTAAATGTTCATACTCCGCGCAGTCAGGCTACGCTTTGTGTTAGTGCAATTGCTTCCATCACTTGTCGAGCGCGCACCCTTTCCCATTGCCTCAAGGTCAACATTGCTCCACCAGAGCTGGTGGCGTTCTTCGGGTTGCTGGAGCCTTCGTCCGGTCATTGGAAGAGAATGGTCAAGATCTGGAAATCGGAGTGCTGGAGGCAAGTGAGGCTTCTGCACGATTGGTTGCGAGTGTTGTGCCTCGCGGGACGTGACGAGCTGTCAGGAGCTCGCTGCCTCCAGGAGCACCGCCGTTTGGCAGGCCAGGCAACGGAAGCGTTCTGGAATCAGCTGAGGGTGCATCTGCCAAAAAAAGAACGGGCAAAGGAAAACAGAGCCTCAGTTGTATACCTGGAAGGTGCGACAGTGCCCAAGGATGTTGATGACCTGCTGAAAAATGGCCCTAAGTACAGCCTCACACCAAGCTTAAGGAGCCATGAGCTGCTAGCCACCGTACATCGGCTGGCTGATAAAGCACACAAGGATGAGAAACAGCGCTGTTTGTCTGAAGGGGTGGACGTTCTTTTGAAGGTTGATGGCAAGCAGTTAGTGCAGAGCAAACGAGCGCTAAACCGAGTTGTCGACCACTTCATCGAAAATGACCTGACCCTCCTCCAAGCGGACAAGGAAGGTGGCTTCGTGGTCCTCCCGACAAAGTCTTTTGGAGAGAAGGCATTGGCTGCTGTGTCGAAGAACTTCGTGCCTACTAGTCGGAAGCCCTCAAGGATAAAGACCGCCGCCATGAAGCTCCTGAAAGAAAACAACTTGGAGAAACTTTCGAATGGTGTCATGAAAAGCAAGGGTGACCGCCTGCAAGTGTTCTTTTCAGCTAAAACACACAAGGTGGGTTGCCCTCTGAGAGCCATCGTTACGGAGACTGGTTCATGGCAGAAGGTAGTGAGCCAATTTCTTCAGCAGCAGTTGACGGCCCTTCCTGTACAGGACCCTTATAGCGTGGCCAGCTCGGCTGCGGTTGTTGACGCACTTAATCTCGGCATCCCCGGTGCCACCACGGCTTTTTCGGTTGACATTGAGGACCTCTTCTACAGCATTCCCCACGATGAACTCTTTGCAGCCGTGCGTGATCTTATTGATTATTGCAGTCCTGTGAACTTTCAGAACGCATGTGGCATGCCGGTTGATTCTTTTTTGGAGTTGTTATCTTTTTACCTGTCATCTACTGTTGTTGAATTCAAAGGTTCCTTGTTCCTTCAGAAAAATGGAATATGTATTGGTTCTAGCGTTGCCCCAGTGCTTTCCCAGATATTTTTAGCAAAATTTGACAGAACACTTCAAAACTTACTTCATGACAAGCGTGTGTGCAAAGTTTTTAGGTATGTGGACGATTTTTTAGTATTTTTAGACCTTTCACCTAATGACACTCTGCCCGCAGCAGTAGACGATGTTTTGACTGCTTTTAAAGCTTCTTCACGCACTCTTAATTTTACTCATGAACTCCCTAGCAATCATTCTATCAGGTTCCTAGAACTGCAACTAACATTCCTTGACGATGGCCATTTATGCTGGATGTTTTCGCCTAGAAGCAAGAAAGCTTTGTTATCTTTCGGTTCTGCGCACTCTAAGATTGTAAAGAGAGGGATTGCGATGAACTGTTTCCGCAATGCACTGGGAAAAAGCTGTCACCATACCATCAAAACCAGCCTTGACAATCAATGCAAAGGTTTGGAAGCCGCGGGGTTCCCTAAACCCCTTTTGAAGGCAGTGGCTGAATCGCTGCTTCAGAACCTCAAGAAAGGACACACGAAGAGGACTGACGTTGGGCCGACTGAACGAAAGAAGTTCGAGGTCATGCCGTACGTGCACAAAGTGAGCCACAACTTGAAAAAAGTGGCGGCCAAGCAGGGAGTGAGCATGGTGTTCTCTGCTCCTTGCAAGCTGTCGGGACTGTGTTCGTGCATTTCTCGAGGCAGGGAAAGGAACCACGTTTGCACAACGCAGCATGAGAATCGCTTCACGACATGTGTCGCACAGGTGGTGTACAAGTTCCCCCTCACATGCGAGAGAGTTTACATCGGCCAAACTGGCCGGTGTATTAATGACCGGCTTCGTGAGCATCACTCCTCCCTGGGGTCCGGTGGCGGTGCAAACTTGCCTCGCCATTGCAATGAATGTGGCTGTTATCCTTTGTTTAGCAATGCCACCATTCTTGGTAGAGGCAAGGGAAAACAGGAGCGGGAAATACTGGAGGCATATCATATCGGTTTGTTAGGCTCTGATTGTATAAGCACAACTTCGGTGCGCCTACTTGAAAAAGAATTTGCTTTTTTAGGTCGTCCACGATAGTTTAGATTTCTTGTCTTTGTCTCTTTTGCGCAGTGATTAGTGATGGTGCTGTTGCGCATGCTCTGCTGGCCTTGCTCGGACCATGTATTTTCCAATAAACTTCAGTTGTTAGTCCAGTCGTTGTGGTGTGTACACTCTTCTTGTCCGTCGTCTTGTGTGACTGGTTTTTTCTCCGGTTACTAAGTATACCGCTAAGGCGTTTTAACTAAACGTTCACTGCCGAAATAGTTTTTTTTTTCTGCGCACATGTTCATAAAATGCGCGCACCGCTGCCCTGAGAAGCTTGGTCGCGGCCCCCATTCGAGCTTAGCCACCGTCTTCCTCCCCTCTGAAAAGCTCCAGCCGTAAAGGTTTCTGATCTACGTCAGCCAGATCAGGTTCGCCGGCACCGCCTGCGGTCTAGCTTCAAAACAGATGCGCTCTTGTTGTTTGCTCATGCAGAAGGGGCATCTTGCGGAAGACAATTTCTGCAGAAAGAAAAGCTGAAACAGCGCTGTTTAACTGCACTACACAGTGGCCCTGTATGTACCGCAGCACACGAATTTATGACATGAATGCACGGGAACGCTCACGTTCAAGAGAGTTTTCTGAAGCATAGAGTGCGACTAGGTTCTTTTATGGAAGTTACCACAGGCGAAGACCTGCGCCAAATTTTTTCGTACCATGCACCATGCCCATAATTTTTCTGTTGCGCATCTGTTTTAGTTTGTCTGGCTTTGCATTCTATATGTTATGTCAGCACTGCACAGCGTGGTTGTTTCCGTAGGCGCGATTTCGGTAGAGGCGCACGAACTGAAAGAAAGCGCGCGAACGCTGGCCCCATTGTGTCATGCCTACGACGAAGCGAGTAGCGGAGGTAGGCGACCGTGGGGAGCGCCAACAGATCCGTGTACACCCGCAATTCCCTCAACCAATGGACATCAGTGGGGCAAGAAGTTATTAAAAAACGAATGTAAAAAAATTTGGCAGTGGCGCTCATGAACGTCTTATATGTCCTCTCTTATGTCCCTCGCCCGTTTTATGAGCTGACTTCTTCACAACATGCATCACCATCTAGCCCGGCAGCTTGCTCTCCTGAACGATCCCAAAGCCAAACTCCGCGCTGCTATTTCCACCTAGGTGAATAAGACTTCCCCCCTCTTCTTTATGAAAATCAGAAAGCACTTCAGACCGACGCACCGATGCCCGCGCTTTCTACAATAAATACCTGATATCAAAACGTGCTAGGTGCACTCTCAATAGCAGAGCTTTGCTTTCCAATGCTCATGACAACAGCTGTATCTTACCGGTACTCACCTATGGGGCAGAAACATGGAGGCTAACAAAGAGGGTTCAAGCTTAAGCTAAGGACAACGCAGTGAGCTATAGAAAGAACAATGATAGCTGTAACAATAAGAGATCGGAATCGGGCGGAGTGGGTGAGAGAACAAACGTGCGTTAATGATATCCTAGTTGAGCTCAAGAGGAAGAAGTGGGCTTGGGCAGGGCATGTAATGCGAAGGCAAGATAACCGCTGGTCCTTAAGGGTAACGCAGTGGATTCCAAGAGAAGGCAAGCGTAGCAGGGGGAGGCAGAACGTTAGGTGGGCGGATGAGGTTAAGAAATTTGCGGGAATACGGTGGCCGCAACTGGCGAAGGACAGGGTTAATTGGAGAGACATGGGAGAGGCCCTTGCCCTGCAGTGGGCATAGTCAGGCTGATGATGATGATGATGCTCATGACACCTACCAATTAATAAGTGCGATCATAAATGCTTCTTGCAGGCCAACATCATGTTACGTACTCCTCTTCTGCCAGAAAAACAAAGCATGGATCAGGGAAGAAAACTTCCAAAGGTAGGCTGTGTTAACAGGCTTCTTTTTTTCTTTTTTATTGCTAGCGCGTTTCGCAGAGACTGTCAAACTTTTGTTTCGTGATTTCAGGGCTGCTACAGTTAACGTAACGACATTCCGAGACGGTTATGAAAATGTGGTGGTATCCACCCAGTGTGATACAAAGCACATTCACTCTCCTGAATGCTCTAGAGCTTAGAGCTAACAAAGGTAACTTGAATGAATCTGCATTAGGTGTTAGTAAGAACAATAGCAAAACTAGTTGCTTAAAAGCGAGCCCATGACTTATGCAATGGCAAGATCAGGGGCGCTGTGCAGGATGGCCTGAATTTCGCAAAACTCGATATCTCCCGAGCTCTTGGCACGCCCTCAGATGAATTAACTTATTGCATCAAACAATAATATTCCTCCCACGGCTCACCTCGAGTTTCATTGGGTTGTTCTTAGTCACGGCTCATCAACACTTGGGCGCCACCTCATAGGTTTCAGGGGTGGTCTGCAAACTACGACTGAAGTGATCAACCGTCGGTGCCTTCTTTGATTGCCTTATCGTTGCACCGAGTCTACAAGTAAGTTATAGAAACAGTGTTGGTCAAATGTTTAGGGGAATCCCATAAGGCGGAGTAGCTTTGTAATAAGAAAGAACTTACTAATTGGCATCTAAAGGTGTAATTACTCAACCTTGAGAGATTCTAAACATTTTACCAAAACTGTTCCAACTTCGAGTTATTGATCAATTCGCTCTCGCACTGTCATAAGCTTGCCGTCCCGGTTAGTTAAGTTTGTAGAGCGACTCCGCCAGTTAAACGGTGGTCGCGAGTTCGAACCCCGGACCAGGACGAATTTTTCCTTTAACTACGAAGTTTCTACGAAAGCTGTATACCTTTCCTGCATAGCCGTATGGCTGTGCTTTGGTGGATGACAATGACTGATTACTGCCTTTATATAGAAACATTATCTAGAGTGCATTTTCATTGCGCACTTTATGAAACTTAATAACTATTCCATGCTGAAAAGATTAACACTCCATGCGCTTTTGAGTACTTTGTAGGTAGTTACATTTTGCGTTGTACGACGAGCGAATGCTCAGGTTGAATCATCAGCACTATATCAGCCAGGAAATCGCACGGGGAGCGTCCTTTTGTCAAATGACATTGGACGGCGCGCGTGATTTGAACGGAGCCGTGGTCCTGCGGGTTAGCTTAGCGAAGTCGTGAGCGAACAAAGATGGCGCAAGGTCTATGCGCCATTGTGGTGCTGCGCCAGTCCAGTGTGACGAAAAACACTTGCTGTGAACTTGCCCGCCTACAGCTTCCGTGAGACGACGCTTCGTAATGAAGATAGGCCTGTGATGGGACGTTGCAGGCCACTGTCGCAAGTGTACTCATGATAATCGCTTTATCGTGAACTTTTGCCACTTTTTAAGCGAGGCTTGTTTACACTCCTTATAACTTTCTCTCCCTTTTTGATTATGCGTAATGGCAAACATCTCGAATATGAAAAAACATCTTAATCAAAGAATAAAGGTCTTGCTGCTCAAAGCGAGCAATCTAATTTGCCTTGAACGAACCAGGGCTTAATTTATGCCTGCACTCACTTTCTGAATTCAAATTATTTTTTAGATGAACTACCTGAAACTAATTTATGGTGAATGGCGTGCGGTTTTGTAGCCAGAATTAGATTACCCGCAGTCTCGCCGTTTCGCTCTGGGCTTTCCGCGCCACTTCTGCGCATTGCCGAGGAGCAGAGTGACGTCACAGCCGCGCAGCTGGTGCGCCCCGCCGTCGCCTCCGTCCGAGAGGAGCCGCCGAGTGACGTCACAGCTGCCGGCGCCGCGCGCCGACGCCGCTCGCCTCCGACCGAGAGAGAAACTGCGCATACGCAACACGCAGCTGGCGAGCCGTGCTCTACTGCGCATGCGCGGCAAGGGTAGCAGGAGGCAGCTGGCCAGCCGTGCTCTACTGCGCATGCGCGGCAAGGATAGCAGGAGGCAGCTGGCCAGCCGTGCTCTACTGCGCATGCGCGGCAAGGGTAGCAGGAGGCAGCTGGCCAGCCGTGCTCTACTGCGCATGCGCGGCAAGGGTAGCAGGAGGCAGCTGGCCAGCCGTGCTCTACTGCGCATGCGCGGCAAGGGTAGCAGGAGGCAGCTGGCCAGCCGTGCTCTACTGCGCATGCGCGGCAAGGGTAGCAGGAGGCAGCTGGCCAGCCGTGCTCTACTGCGCATGCGCGGCAAGGGTAGCAGGAGGCAGCTGGCCAGTCGTGCTCTACTGCGCATGCGCGGCAAGGGTAGCAGGAGGCAGCTGGCCAGCCGTGCTCTACTGCGCATGCGCGGCAAGGGTAGCAGGAGGCAGCTGGCCAGCCGTGCTCTACTGCGCATGCGCGGCAAGGGTAGCAGGAGGCAGCTGGCCAGCCGTGCTCTACTGCGCATGCGCGGCAAGGGTAGCAGGAGGCAGCTGGCCAGCCGTGCTCTACTGCGCATGCGCGGCAAGGGTAGCAGGAGGCAGCTGGCCAGCCGTGCTCTACTGCGCATGCGCGGCAAGGGTAGCAGGAGGCAGCTGGCCAGCCGTGCTCTACTGCGCATGCGCGGCAAGGGTAGCAGGAGGCAGCTGGCCAGCCGTGCTCTACTGCGCATGCGCGGCAAGGGTAGCAGGAGGCAGCTGGCCAGCCGTGCTCTACTGCGCATGCGCGGCAAGGGTAGCAGGAGGCAGCTGGCCAGCCGTGCTCTACTGCGCATGCGCGGCAAGGGTAGCAGGAGGCAGCTGGCCAGTCGTGCTCTACTGCGCATGCGCGGCAAGGGTAGCAGGAGGCAGCTGGCCAGCCGTGCTCTACTGCGCATGCGCGGCAAGGGTAGCAGGAGGCAGCTGGCCAGCCGTGCTCTACTGCGCATGCGCGGCAAGGGTAGCAGGAGGCAGCTGGCCAGCCGTGCTCTACTGCGCATGCGCGGCAAGGGTAGCAGGAGGCAGCTGGCCAGCCGTGCTCTACTGCGCATGCGCGGCAAGGGTAGCAGGAGGCAGCTGGCCAGCCGTGCTCTACTGCGCATGCGCGGCAAGGGTAGCAGGAGGCAGCTGGCCAGCCGTGCTCTACTGCGCATGCGCGGCAAGGGTAGCAGGAGGCAGCTGGCCAGCCGTGCTCTACTGCGCATCCGCGGCAAGGGTAGCAGGAGGCAGCTGGCCAGCCGTGCTCTACTGCGCATGCGCGGCAAGGGTAGCAGGAGGCAGCTGGCCAGCCGTGCTCTACTGCGCATGCGCGGCAAGGGTAGCAGGAGGCAGCTGGCCAGCCGTGCTCTACTGCGCATGCGCGGCAAGGGTAGCAGGAGGCAGCTGGCCAGCCGTGCTCTACTGCGCATGCGCGGCAAGGGTAGCAGGAGGCAGCTGGCCAGCCGTGCTCTACTGCGCATGCGCGGCAAGGGTAGCAGGAGGCAGCTGGCCAGCCGTGCTCTACTGCGCATGCGCGGCAAGGGTAGCAGGAGGCAGCTGGCCAGCCGTGCTCTACTGCGCATGCGCGGCAAGGGTAGGAGGAGCCAGCTGGCCAGCCGTGCTCTACTGCGCATGCGCGGCAAGGGTAGCAGGAGGCAGCTGGCCAGCCGTGCTCTACTGCGCATGCGCGGCAAGGGTAGCAGGAGGCAGCTGGCCAGCCGTGCTCTACTGCGCATGCGCGGCAAGGGTAGCAGGAGGCAGCTGGCCAGCCGTGCTCTACTGCGCATGCGCGGCAAGGGTAGCAGGAGGCAGCTGGCCAGCTGTGCTGTACTGCGCATGCGCGGCAAGGGTAGCAGGAGGCAGCTGGCCAGCCGTGCTCTACTGCGCATGCGCGGCAAGGGTAGCAGGAGGCAGCTGGCCAGCCGTGCTCTACTGCGCATGCGCGGCAAGGGTAGCAGGAGGCAGCTGGCCAGCCGTGCTCTACTGCGCATGCGCGGCAAGGGGAGCAGGAGGCAGCTGGCCAGCCGTGCTCTACTGCGCATGTGCGGCAAGGGGAGCAGGAGGCAGCTGGCCAGCCGTGCTCTACTGCGCATGCGCGGCAAGGGTAGCAGGAGGCAGCTGGCCAGCCGTGCTCTACTGCGCATGCGCGGCAAGGGTAGCAGGAGGCAGCTGGCCAGCCGTGCTCTACTGCGCATGCGCGGCAAGGGTAGCAGGAGGCAGCTGGCCAGCCGTGCTCTACTGCGCATGCGCGGCAAGGGTAGCAGGAGGCAGCTGGCCAGCCGTGCTCTACTGCGCATGCGCGGCAAGGGTAGCAGGAGGCAGCTGGCCAGCCGTGCTCTACTGCGCATGCGCGGCAAGGGTAGCAGGAGGCAGCTGGCCAGCCGTGCTCTACTGCGCATGCGCGGCAAGGGTAGCAGGAGGCAGCTGGCCAGCCGTGCTCTACTGCGCATGCGCGGCAAGGGTAGCAGGAGGCAGCTGGCCAGCCGTGCTCTACTGCGCATGCGCGGCAAGGGTAGCAGGAGGCAGCTGGCCAGCCGTGCTCTACTGCGCATGCGCGGCAAGGGTAGCAGGAGGCAGCTGGCCAGCCGTGCTCTACTGCGCATGCGCGGCAAGGGTAGCAGGAGGCAGCTGGCCAGCCGTGCTGTACTGCGCATGCGCGGCAAGGGTAGCAGGAGGCAGCTGGCCAGCCGTGCTGTACTGCGCATGCGCGGCAAGGGTAGCAGGAGGCAGCTGGCCAGCCGTGCTGTACTGCGCATGCGCGGCAAGGGTAGCAGGAGGCAGCTGGCCAGCCGTGCTCTACTGCGGATGCGCGGCAAGGGTAGCAGGAGGCAGCTGGCCAGCCGTGCTCTACTGCGCATGCGCGGCAAGGGTAGCAGGAGGCAGCTGGCCAGCCGTGCTCTACTGCGCATGCGCGGCAAGGGTAGCAGGAGGCAGCTGGCCAGCCGTGCTCTACTGCGCATGCGCGGCAAGGGTAGCAGGAGGCAGCTGGCCAGCCGTGCTCTACTGCGCATGCGCGGCAAGGGTAGCAGGAGGCAGCTGGCCAGCCGTGCTGTACTGCGCATGCGCGGCAAGGGTAGCAGGAGGCAGCTGGCCAGTCGTGCTGTACTGCGCATGCGCGGCAAGGGTAGCAGGAGGCAGCTGGCCAGCCGTGCTCTACTGCGCATGCGCGGCAAGGGTAGCAGGAGGCAGCTGGCCAGCCGTGCTCTACTGCGCATGCGCGGCAAGGGTAGCAGGAGGCAGCTGGCCAGCCGTGCTCTACTGCGCATGCGCGGCAAGGGTAGCAGGAGGCAGCTGGCCAGCCGTGCTCTACTGCGCATGCGCGGCAAGGGTAGCAGGAGGCAGCTGGCCAGCCGTGCTCTACTGCGCATGCGCGGCAAGGGTAGCAGGAGGCAGCTGGCCAGCCGTGCTCTACTGCGCATGCGCGGCAAGGGTAGCAGGAGGCAGCTGGCCAGCCGTGCTCTACTGCGCATGCGCGGCAAGGGTAGCAGGAGGCAGCTGGCCAGCCGTGCTCTACTCCGCATGCGCGGCAAGGGTAGCAGGAGGCAGCTGGCCAGCCGTGCTCTACTGCGCATGCGCGGCAAGGGTAGCAGGAGGCAGCTGGCCAGCCGTGCTCTACTGCGCATGCGCGGCAAGGGGAGCAGGAGGGTCGCGGCGTATAGATGATGGTGATGAGGCAGTGGAATAAACACAGTCATGGCGGCCAAGGAAAGCGCGGCTAACGCTGTGCGGCCTAGGAGACGGGAAAACTCGACTAGTCATGGCGGCCAAGGAAAGCACGGCTAACGCTGTGCGGCCTAGGAGACGGGAAAACTCGACTAGTCATGGCGGCCAAGGAAAGCACGGCTAACGCTGTGCGGCCTAGGAGACGGGAGAAACTCGACTCGTCGGACCCCGAGGTAGTAGCCTGGCAGTTAGCTGTCCAGGCTAGGAAGAACGAGCGGCGTGGGGCCAAGAGAGATGCGGAGACACCAGAACAGAAAGAAAAGCGCATCGCCAAGCGCAGACGCCAGGACGTGGAGCGGAATCAGCGGCGTGCCATGGCCCTACCATGACGATAAGGAAAACAACTAGACCTAACCAGGGATATACCGTACCTCTCGCTACGTATATCTTGGCATAGCTGAGCTAAGCCACTGCTGATTTTTTCAGTTTTCTTGTTTTTCATCATTGCAATAAATGGCGCTGTTTTGATTTTAGGTCTTTGCAACTTTCAAGTATTTAAGCAAGCGAGCGTACGTGATTGGTCCTTTTTTCGTAGACTTCGTGGCTCACACTAATCTCGTTGATTCGTTGATTTCTTGGTGACGTCTGGGACGGATATAGGACGAGTCTTTATTCCACTGCTCGTGCCGTCAGCACATCGTACGACGTCCTTGATGTACCGCCAACGAGGAAACATTGCTTAACGGAAGCACGCTCGGCCGTTGTATTAGTAAAAGCGAGCCACCACCTCAATATAGTAGGTCGGAGACGTCCATTAACCATCGACACACATGCGGTCCGGGCCCGCCCAGCGTACCGGTCTGAGCCGACATTTCCCGGCAAGCTCCCGCTCCCGCAGAATCGGAGGGAGCAGATTACTCTACGACTCAGTAAGCGATTGAGGAGCCCCACGCAGTTTCCGCAGGCATATTTCATCACCTAGTTCGTTGCGCAGACAGCACGTACTCGACACGCGACAATCAAGCGTCAACAACTCTTCATTAGTTACGCCATTAAACAGCTACTGTCGGTCATTTTGGCCTTGGCTGCTGCTCGAAGCAATCACCCACGCCACCGCGAAACCATTGGTCAGAACACCCCAGGCGTCGCGTGCAACCTGTGTGCGCGTGCACGCTACGGTTGGACCACTGCCAGCGTGTTCTACAGCAACGCCGTGCTCACAAAGATGTAACAGGTAAAACCGACACCACCGCTAAATAACCTGGGTATTACTGTCGACAAAACACCACTTATCGACAGTCGATGCTTCCTTACATGGGACTGCGAAGGCATAAAAACACTGTAACCTGCATTGTAACCACGGAGCACACAGCAAAAAATCTACCGGCGCGTCACTCCTTGCAAGGCGATAGCCATGGATCACGGCGGTGTGAAGTACTCCTAAAGAGCGAGCGCTACTCTCGTACAGCATCGCATCATAGAGCTCTGTTAGCTGGCATGGTCGTGCTGTTACCGAACGAAGCGAAAGAGTTGCAGACTGCAACGCGTGTGCGCAGTTAGGCTTCCGTGCATACACATACTTTTTGAAAGAGGAGACACGCCCTTTATACACCGAAAAAGGCGTGGCGGACGCTTTGCAGCGAGCATGTAGAGACATATGCAGGGGGCAAATCATGATAACACGACGTGAAATTTTGCATTTATAACGTTAAGCGTCACCGGCGCTTTGCTTTACATAGTCTGATGTGTTTGAAACCAGGACTCGGAACGCATAGGGTGCGCTCGTGCTGGCATACTTTGGTTTGTCTCGACATTTTATTCTTATTATTTTATTATTATTATTTTATTTATAAATACTGCTGTCTCTGAGGAGAGACATAGCAGGAGTGGGTGAATACATGAGTAAAAACAAATAACATGGGTAGCATAGAAATAGATAACACAGAAATATTAAAAACAGATCAATGGGTCAAATTGTCAGGCAACTGAACAACAAACTCTTCAATTGGCAATGAACGAAGTGAGCCGTCCAATCCATTCCAAATTTCAACGGTTAGAGGGAAAAAAGAAAATTTAAAACAACCTATATGTGGTTTGAAGGGAACAATGTTTAATGGGTGGTTCCGTCGGGTTGCACGTGCGCTTGATGACACAAATGTGAAGGGTGCCTGAATGCCAGATGATGTGTGAACGATCTTGTGCAGCATAATGATGCGTTCACGTGTGCGCCTATGTTCTAATGTTTGTAAAGATAAACTGTGCATATGGGAAGAAGGTGAAAACTTGCGATCATACCGGCTGAAGATGAATCTTATTGCTTTTTTTTTTGCCAGTTACATTTTGCCAGTTACATTTTTGCCAGTTACATTACAGCGGGTCTATTTTGCTTTTGGGCGGTCCGCGCTATCTCGACCGCCTTTGCACAAACTCGGGGAAGACTCGGGTGACTGGAGGACTCGGAGGATCCTAAATAGCAGCCCACATATCAAAACTGAGATTGCCTAAAAGTGAAGAGAATTTCCTTCCTTTTAGAAGGAAGACTTTTTAGATAGTACTAAGTACATAGTACATCTAAGACAGATTACTTAGATGAAAACAAAGAAGAAAAAATGTGCGTAATATTTAGAGTGGTTAGGCCAAATGCTAATTAGGTGCGCCAGCACATCGCGTTTCACTTCGATTCCGCTTCGAGGGTCGGTTATGAAGGTCAAGCAGGCTTCATGCAAAGATCGGCGAAATGGGATTTAAACTCCGCATTAAGCATAAGATACAGTCCGTTATTGAGTTTATGTCCAGATATGCGGCATTGGTAATTCCCTGCTTTACATTCATAGACCGCTGGGAGTCCTCATACTCCCCTTCGTCCAGCGGTTAAGCGATGCGCCATTGGAGACGCCTCTTGACACGACGGCTGCTTCACCCTTCGCCTTCGGTTCGGACGGCTTCTGCGGCTTTCTGGTCATCTTCTTCGAGACGAGTTTGGCTGCTCTGACGGCTCCCAAAGGGTGGGGGTGACAGAGACATCCGTTAGCACCACCACCAGATGTCACGGAGTGGTGACTGCAGTCCGGCGAACAGGAAAACAGCGAGAATGGCTCCTAAACGAAACTCTTTATTTGGGCTGACTTGCTCCCGCAAAGAACTGAACCACTCGGCAGCGGCGTAGTAACCAGCGTGCTCGACGGTCGTCGAATAGAATCTCCACAGCTCGCTGCATCGCTCAATTTAAAGCGGGCACGACAAGAAGATAACAGGTCAAAAGTAATGTAATGGGTTTTTCGGGTACAACGCACAAAGCACAGCTCGACACAAAGCACAAAGCGCGGAACGGCGTTCACCGACAGGCACTGGTTCCAACGGCACCAACAGGAAGCGCGCGCTCGCCGAGAGCAGTCCGGCTGCCGCGCGGGCACTTCTTCTTCATCACAATGGCCCCCGGCGAAGGAGGAGCCATCCTGGCTACTCACGGCGTGGTACACATCACGGGTTCGTGGTAGGGCTTAAGGCGGCTGATGTGAACGGTTTCACGGCCACGGCGGCGGTGGTCAGAGGAGGGTGTCAAAGGTTCCACAACGTAGTTCACGGGGGAACTCTGACAGACAACACGGTAGGGGCCGTGATATTTGGTTAGGAATTTGGACGACAGGCCAGGAGGACCAGAAGGGACCCAGAGCCAAACAAGGGAGCCGGCGGGTAGGTGGGCAAAGGGTTGACCAGAATCACGCCGTTCTTTCTGACGATGTTGGTCGTCAGACGTGAGGGATCGGGCTAGTTGGCGGCATTCTTCGGCGTACTTGGCGATTTCAGAAGCAGGCGAGCAGTCAGATGCGTCAGGATGGTAGGGGAGAATGGTGTCAATCAAGCAGGTAGGTTCGCGTCCATAAAGGAGGAAGAACGGCGAAAACCCTGTAGTAGACTGGACGGCGGTATTGTAGGCGTACGTCACAAATGGGAGTACGAGGTCCCAGTTAGAGTGGTCGGGAGTGACATACATAGTGAGCATGTCACCGAGCGTCCGATTAAACCTTTCGGTCAGCCCGTTCGTCTGAGGATGGTACGCCGTGCTTGTTCTGTGAACTACGCGACATTCTTGTAGAAGCGCCTGAACAACGTCGGATAAAAACACGCGGCCGCGATCGCTGAGAAGCTCGCGGGGAGCACCGTGGCGAAGAACAAGGTTGCGAAGAATGAAGAAAGCGACTTCTCTGGCTGTAGCCGTCGAAAGAGCGGACGTCTCGGCATAGCGCGTAAGATGGTCGACAGCGACGACAATCCAGCGGTGACCAGAAGTAGAAGGCGGCAGAGGCCCATAAAGGTCGATGCCCACACGATCAAACGGACGGGCAGGACAAGGTAAAGGCTGCAATGGCCCGGAAAGGCGCTGCGGTGGTGACTTGCGGCGTTGGCAGTCAAGGCATGAGCGAATATACTTTCGTAGAAAGGTATACATGCCGCGCCAGTAGTACCGGTGCCGAAGGCGCGTGTATGTTTTTAAGAGACCAGCATGGGCGTTCTGGGGTTCGGCATGAAAAGATGCGCAGATTTCAGCACGTAAGTGGCGAGGTATGACAAGCAGCCATTTGCGACCATCTGGCATGTAATTCCGGCGATAAAGAAGACCGTCTTGCAAAGTGAAATGGCGGGCTTGACGTCGAAGCGAGCGGGAGGGCGCTGACGTAGTGCGGCCGGAGAGGAGGTGCACGAGAGAGGTTATCCAGGCGTCTTTGCGCTGCTCCAGATGCATGTTTGGAGGTCGTAACGAAGAAAGCACGGGGTCAATGCTAGAGATTGTCGCATCGTTGGCAAGTAGCGGTGAGCGGGAGAGGGCATCGGCGTCAGAGTGCTTGCGTCCGGAACGGTAGATGACTCGAATGTCGTACTCCTGAAGTCGCAGTGCCCAACGACCAAGTCGGCCGGATGGATCCTTCAAGGACGACAGCCAGCATAAAGCATGGTGGTCGGTGACTACGTCGAAGGGGCGGCCGTAGAGATATGGTCGAAATTTGGTTATTGCCCACAAAATGGCCAAACATTCTTTTTCGGACACGGAGTAATTGATCTCGGCTTTAGAAAGTGTGCGGCTGGCATAGGCGACGACATATTCATGAAACCCAGGCTTCCGTTGTGCCAGCACAGCACCAATGCCAATGCCACTAGCATCCGTGTGGATCTCGGTCGGAGCGTCCGGGTCGTAATGGCGAAGTATGAGTGGTGAAGTAAGGAGCCGGCGCATTGTAGCGAAAGCATCATCACATTTGGAGCACCACGAGGACAAGGAATTTTGGGCTTGAAGTCGCGTCAAAGGTGAAATGATGGTGGCGAAATTCCGGATGAAGCGGCGAAAATATGAGCATAGACCGATGAAACTCCGCAGTTCTTTGGGCGTGGACGGCTTCGGAAATTCGGCGACCGCACGAAGTTTTGCGGGATCCGGAAGGATGCCGTGTTTAGAGACGACGTGACCGAGGATGGTCAGTTGGCGAGCTCCGAAATGGCACTTTTTCAAATTTAATTGCAGCCCTGCGGTGGTGAGACAAGTGAGCACTTGGCGCAGGCGAGTCAGATGCGTCGAAAAGTCGGCCGAAAACACGACGACGTCGTCAAGGTAGCAGAGGCACGTCTTCCAGCGTAGGCCCCGCAGGACATTGTCCATCATTCTTTCGAATGTAGCAGGGGCATTGCAAAGCCCAAATGGCATGACGTTAAACTCATATAATCCATCAGGCGTGACGAATGCTGTTTTTGCGCGATCATCGTCGGCCATGGGTATTTGCCAATAACCAGATCTCAGATCGAGTGACGAAAAAAATTCTGCTCCTTGTAGGCAATCGAGGGCGTCATCTATGCGCGGCAGAGGATAAACGTCTTTCCGGGTTACAGTGTTCAGCCGTCGATAATCCACGCAAAATCGGATAGAGCCGTCTTTCTTTCGCACGAGAACGACCGGGGAAGACCATGGGCTCTTCGAGGGCTGTATAATCCCGCGCTCCAGCATGTCGTCCACTTGCTCGGTGATGACGCGACGCTCCGGAGCTGACACGCGATATGGTCGCTGGCGCAGAGGAGGATGGGTGCCAGTATCGATGGTATGGGTGACCGCGGAAGCACGGCCGAGTGGAGTTTGGCACGCATCAAAAGACGAACGAAATTCGCACAAAAGTGCGAACAGCTGGTCACGGCACGCCGAATGAAGGTCTCCATCGATAGCACTGTACAGGACATCAGAGGGTGGTCGGTGTGACAGGGGAGCCGGAGTGAGAGCATCGAGCGACGGTGTAGGAGCGGCCTGGGCGTCGTCAACGACTTGTAGAAGTTCAGCCGATGCTACGTAACCAATGCATTCACCACGAAGCAGAGTCAAGGGAGTGGGCAGATGATTGCTGATGAGCATGGTTGCGGTGCCAGAAGTCATTGTGAGGACAGCGAAGGGAAGCGGTAGGTTCCTGCGGCGAACGAACAATTCCGAGGGAGTAAAGAGTAGAGGTGTGTCGGGTGGGTCGGCTGGAGAGATACAGGACAGGGAGACTACAACGGACGAGGAAGCAGGAAGTTCGACATCATGGGAAAGGAGAAGTTTGTCCGGATACTCAGCGGTTTCGGCAGTGGAGTCGTCGGGTAGGACAGATAGTGTGACTTCAGCACGGGCGCAGTCGACGACAGCAGAGTGTTCCGACAGAAAGTCCCACCCAAGAATGACGTCATGCGAGCAGGAGGAGAGTACCACAAACTCAATTGCGTAGATGACGTCTTGGATAGCAACTCGTGCAGTGCAAGCGGCGAGCGGCTGAATTTGCTGGGCGTCAGCAGTACGCAGTAAAATACCAGGGAATGGCGTCAGAACTTTCTTGATGCGGCGGCAAAATTTCGCGTCTATAACTGATACGGCTGCTCCGGTGTCTATCAAGGCACACGTCGCAACACCGTCTACTACTACATCAACGACATTGGCGGGGGACGTCAGAGGCCTTGTAAAGTTCGCCGAAGGCGCAGCTCTTGCCTCGTGAACTGCGCTCACTAGTTTTCCACTTCACTGGGGCTGGCGCGGCGGCGCATCGGAGAGATGGAACGGCGCCGCGGAGAATGGGAGCGGTGCGGCGTTGCGGACTGGTTGTCAGTGGTGAACGCAGATGGTGGCGAACTAGGCTGCATGCGGTACCGCTGCGTGTGAGGTCCGTATGCTGAGTGCGTCATGACGTCAGTAGGCGGATAATAAGAGTGATTGCGGCAGTAGCGAGCGACATGTCCGGCAATGCCACAGGCAAAACAAATGTGCCTGTTGTCCCGAGTGCGCCATGGGCGACCGTAGGGGAGGGGGGCCGACGCCATGTGCGGCAACGATGGTGGGGCGGGAACCCGATACGGCCGGACAGGTCGTGGTGCCAAGGGCGGCGGAGCTGCTGTGGCGTCGGAGAAATTGCCCGTAGTATGAGGAGCCGGGCGGGACAGGACGGCGGCGTAGGTAAGCGGGGCAGCCACTGCCTGCTGGGGGACTGGTGGCACGGCATCCGCGACCTGCAGGGCGTCTGCGACCTGTGCCTGGATGGTCTGCTGAAAGGCCGGTGGAAGTGCTGGTGACGGAGCTGGGGGCGCGTGCACGAGCGCGAGTTGACGTGCAACTTCTTCACGGATAAACCGCTTCACCTCTTGCATGAACTGGGGTTCTCCAGCGACCATGGCATCCGCAGATAGTACCTCGGCCTGCCGCATAGGGCGACGAGCGAGGACGCGTTGTTTGCGCAGCTCCTCGTAGCTCTGGCACAAGCTGATGACGGAGGCAACGGTGTCCGGCTGCCTGGCAAGAAGCATCTGAAAGGCGTCCTCGTCGATGCCTTTCATAATGTGCTGGATCTTATCGGCTTCAGTCATCTCAGAATTGACGCGCTTGCACAGGTCTACGACGTCTTCCACGTAGCTGGTGAACGTCTCACCTGGCTGCTGCGACCGCTCACGCAAGCGCTGCTCAGCTCGGAGCTTGCGCACGCCAGGACGGCCAAATACCTCGGCAAAGCTCGTTTTGAAAGCCGACCAGGTGGTTATGTCTGCTTCATGGTACCAACGGCACCAACGGCACCAACAGGAAGCGCGCGCTCGCCGAGAGCAGTCCGGCTGCCGCGCGGGCACTTCTTCTTCATCACAGTAACTACAGTAATCTGGAAAAATGCAGATGCAGTTCTTCATGGGTGCGATCAACCGAGATAGTCCGGTCGCTTCTCGCGTCACGAACAAAAATGGTAACGCCCCGTTCCTGCGGCCTTGAGCGCGAATGAACGGACGCTACAATAATACGTAGCATTACTCCCCCCCCCCCCCCCAAAGAAGCATCGCCTCGGTACTTTAAAATGCAAATAAACACGTAGAATGCAAACTTCGAGTCGTTTAGCGTGCATATTAAGGTTTAAGGCGTACGACATGTACAACTGCCGGCCGTGTGCGTCCTCGCTGAAATGCTTTCGTGCCGTCGACGATGACGTCATAGTCAAGCTCACCGATGCGACGGAGAACCTTGTACGGGCCAAAATAGCTTCGCAGCAACTTTTCACTCAATCCACGGCGGCGAATTAGCGTCCATATCAAAACACGATCACCCTGCTTGTAATACGAGTCTCGTCGGCGCAGATTGTAGCGTTGGGCGTCGGTGTGCTGCTGGTCTTTAATGCGAAGCCCCGCAAGTCTTCGGGCTTCCTCGGCGCGATGAAGGTAGGCGGCGACGTCGAGGTTGTCTTTGTCTGAAACGTACGGGAGCATTGCGTCGAGTGTTGTCGTGGGCTTCCTGCCGTATACAAGCTGGAATGGGGTAGACCTAGTTGTCTCCTGGGCGGCAGTGTTATAGGCGAAGATAACGTAGGGCAGAATGGTGTCCCACCTCTTGTGTTCGGCGTCGATGTACATGGAGAGCATATCTGCGATGGTTTTCTTCAGACGCTCCGTGAGTCCGTTGGTCTGCGGATGATAGGCAGTTGTCCTCCGATGGCTTGTCTGACTGTAGCTTAAGACGCTTGCGTTAGCTCTGTTGTCAACACCGTTGCTCTGTCAGTGATGAGCACTTCGGGGGCACCGTGTCCCAGGAGAATTCGTTAGACGAAAAATTTAGCGACTTCTGTTGCGGTACCACTAGCCAACGCTTTTGCTTTGGCGCAGCGGGTCATGTAGCCGGTGGCCGCGATGATCCACTGGTTACCTGTGGATGAAGTCGGAAAGGGGCCGAGGAGGTCCATTCCTATTTGCTGAAAGGGCTTAGTTGGAAATGGTATGGGGTTCACGAGTCCGGCTGGTCCAATCGGAGGTGTTTTGCGTCGCTGACACTCACGACACGTTTTTACGCAATAGGAAACGTCGGCAGTTAGCCGCGGCCGATAGTATTTCTTCTGGATGCGGTGCAACGTGCGAGTAATCCCGAGATGCCCTGCAGTCGGTCCATCATTTCATGCCTGAGATTTTTGGGCACGACAAGAAGATGCAATGTCCTGTTGGGTACGAAGTTCTTCTTCACGAGGACATTATTGTGAAAGGCGAAGGACAACAGTTGGTGCTTGAACCCTCGGGGAGGCGATGCGGTCTTGCCTTTTAGATAATCAACTAGGCTTTGCAACTCAGGATCCGAGAGCTGCTGCTGCGCGAAATACCTGGCGCTTACCGGTCCTAAGAAATCGTCGTCGTCTTCATCTTCGGGTGCTGCGTCGACGGGAGCTCGCGACAAGTTGTCTGCGTCAGAATTCTTGCGGCCAGATTTGTAAACTACAGTTATGCCGAATTCTTGAAGACGCAGGCTCCAACAAGCAAGACGGCCGGCGGGATCTTTCAAATTGGCTAGCCGGCACAGAGCATGGTGATCGCTCACAACATTTGAATGGTCGTCCGCACAGGTAGGGGCGAAATTTCGACGTAGACCAAATAATGGCGAGACATTCTTTCTCGGTCGTCGAATACTTGTCTTCGGCTTTCGACAGTGAACGGCTAGCGTACGCGATAACCTTCTCCTGCCTACCATTTTTCTGAACGCGGACCCTAAGCCTACACGGCTTGCATGGGTATGAATTTCGGTGTCGACGTTTTCATCAAAGTGCCCGAGCACATGAGGAGACTGTAAGCGGCGCTTCAGCTCTTTGAAAGCTTCCCCTTGCGGTGGTTCCCATTTAAAAGGCACGTCAGCCTTGGTAAGTTGGGTCAAAGGTTCAGCGATGAGCGAAGAGTTCTTGACGAATCGCCGGTAATAAGCGCAAAATCCAAGTTATCTGCGTAGAGCTTTCTTGTCATTAGGCTGTGAAAACTGTGCGATCGCAGCAGTGTTCTCAGAGTCTGGGTGAACTCCCCTTGCTTACGACAAGACCAAGGAACAGCAGCTCCTCGAAGGCGAAGTTGCACTTCTCTGGTTTCAGTGTTTGGCCTGAAGACTTGATTGTTTCCAGCACTATCTAAAGCCTTCTGAGGTGGTCTTCAGAGCTTAAGGAGAAGAAAAGAAACGTCATCTAAGTAGAGTAGACAACTTTGCCACTTCAAGCCTGCGATCACCGTATCCATAAGTCGCTGGAACGTCGCTGGGGCAGAGCAGAGGCCGAATGGCGTCACCTTGCACTCAAAGAGTCTGTCTTGTGGGATGAACGCAGTCTTCTCGCGATCTCTTTCGTCGACTTCAATTTGCCAGAAGCCGCTCTTCAGGTCCATCGATGAGAAGTATTGAGCGTCGCACAGCCGAACCGATATGTCGTCGATGCGGAGGACGGGGTAGACATACATCTTCGTAATGCTGTTCAGGCGGCGGTAATCGACGCAAAAGCGAAGGGTGCTGTCTTTCTTTTTCACTAGAACGACTGGTGCTGCTCAGGGGCTTCTCGATGGCTGGATGACGTCGTCACGAAGCATTTCCTCAACTTGCTTGCGGATAGCTTGGCGTTCTAACGGCGATACGCGGTAGGGGCTCTGTCGCAGTGGTCGGGCGTGTTCGTCTGTGACAATGCGGTGCTTGGCAAGTCGGGTTCGTCTCACATTCGATGCTGATGAGAAGCAATCGCTGTACTTTTGAAGAAGACTGCGTATTTGGTATTGTCTGCTCCGCGGTAATGCTGGGTTGATAACAAACGTTGGTTGGTGGCCTTGGTCGGATGGTTCTACGGGTTGGTCGGGTAGGGCAAATATGTCTCTGATGTCTGCCAGCTCGTCGAGGAAAGCGATCGTCGTACCTTTGTTTAGATGCCGGTATTCTTCGGTAAAGTTGGTTAGCAACACCTGGGCTTGGCCATTTCGGATTTGGGCGACTCCCCTTGCGACTCCCAGTCCTAGATCCAGGATTAACTGAGTGTTCCCCTCGACGACGCCTTCGGCAGTTTCGATGTCTCCAGTACCTATGCAGGCGACAAGAGTTGATCGGGGCGGCACGCTCAATGCTTCGTCGAGGACGTTTAAGGCAACGTGATTAGTCGCTGTCGTCGCGGCAGATATGGCTTTGTCCGTGGCCAGCTTGATCGACTTAGATCGAAGGTCGATGATCGCCCGATGTTCATTCAGGAAGTCCATTCCCAAAATCACATCTCGCGAGCATTTCTGTAGGACCAGGAAGGTTGTAGCATAGGTTCGCCCATTCACTATAACTCTCGCGGTGCAGCGTCCTGACGGTGTAATAAGGTTACCACCTGCGCTGCGGATCAACGGGCCATCCCAAGTTGTTGTCACCTTCCTGAGTCGGACAGCGAGTGGGCCGCGCATGACAGAGTAGTCAGCTCCGGTGTCCACCAAGGCAGTAAACGCGTGACCGTCGACCGTAACTTCAAGGTCACTTGTTCGCGTTCTCGTATTGTACGTTGTCTTCGGCGTCCGATCTCGGCTTCGTCGAGTAGTGAGGCTGCGGTGGGCGTACTCCGACGTTGCTTCACTGGGCAGCGGTAAAAGCTTCAAGTCTGGCTGCGTCGTCGTCGGTGTTGTCGTCGTAGTTGAGGCATGGTCTTGAGTACCCGTCGATGGAGGGTCTTTGCCATTGCGCTTAGAAGCAACCTCACCTCCAGATGCTGCTTTATTCAGTTTAACCTTCGGGGGCTGGGGGAGCTCCACGCATCGTGTAACCTCGGGTAGGAGATACAAAGCGCGGGGACGATGGCGACGGGGAAGGTGATAGGCGGCTCGGCGATGAGCATTCTTCCCGACGCAAAACCTCTTCGATGTCGGCTGGTCGCTGGCCGGGTCGGGGTCGTGGAGCGTCGTAAGAGAACCCTCGGATGCCCATTTTCCTGTATGGGCAGTAGCGGAGAATGTGACCGGCTTCGCCGCAGTGGAAGCATAGTGGGCGGCGCTGGTCGGGTGTTCTCCACTCGTCGCATTTCCTCGGCCGGGTGCGATTCTCGTAGGATGGGCGGGTTGGGGCTAGAGGGCGGCGGTAGAGCGCAGCTGGCTGAGGGCGATAGGGGCTTGGGTCCCATTGTCGAGGTGCAGGACGGCGCACTGCTGCGGCGTAAGTCATGACTGGAGGCTCCAGAGGCTGCGTGGTGGTCGGTGTCACACCCAAGGCCTGTTGCACCTCGTCCGGGATGACGTCGGTGACCGAAGTGAGCTGCGGCTGCGTTCCTGTTACTGTTGGCAGCAATCGTCGGAGCTCTTCTCGCACAATTTCACGTATAACCTCCCGCAGGTTATCGTTGTTAGCGCTGTCCATGCAGCTTGCTGACAAGAAACGCTGCTGGCGGTCATACTGGCGGGCTCTG